>NW_019154096.1:39342092-39354952 GCF_002288905.1 Enhydra lutris kenyoni | reverse complement strand
ATTAAAGGCATCCAAATTGGCAAAGAAGAAGTCAAACTATCACTCTTCGCAGATGATATGATACTATACGTGGAAAACCCAAAAGACTCCACTCCAAAACTGCTAGAACTTGTACAGGAATTCAGTAAAGTGTCAGGATATAAAATCAATGCCCAGAAATCAGTTGCATTTCTCTACACCAACAACAAGACAGAAGAAAGAGAAATTAAGGAGTCCATCCCATTTACAATTGCACCCAAAACTATAAGATACCTAGGAATAAACCTAACCAAAGAGACTAAGAATCTATACACAGAAAACTATAAAGTACTCATGAAAGAAATTGAGGAAGACACAAAGAAATGGAAAAATGTTCCATGCTCCTGGATTGGAAGAATAAATATTGTGAAAATGTCTATGCTACCTAAAGCAATCTACACATTTAATGCAATTCCTATCAAAGTACCATCCATTTTTTTCAAAGAAATGGAATAAATAATCCTAAAATTTATATGGAACCAGAAAAGACCTCGAATAGCCAAATGAGTATTGAAAAAGAAAGCCAAAGTTGGTGGCATCACGATTCCGGACTTCAAGCTCTATTACAAAGCTGTCATCATCAAGACAGCATGGTACTGGCACAAAAACAGACACATAGATCAATGGAACAGAACAGAGAGCCCAGAAATAGACCCTCAACTCTATGGTCAACTAATCTTCGACAAGGCAGGAAAGAATGTCCAATGGAAAAAAGACAGCCTCTTCAATAAATGGTGTTGGGAAAATTGGACAGCCACATGCAGAAAAATGAAATTGGATCATTTCCTTACACCACACACGAAAATAGACTCAAAATGGACCTCAATGTGAGAAAGGAATCCATCCAAATCCTTGAGGAGAACACAGGCAGCAACTTCTTCGACCTCAGCAGCAGGAACATCTTCCTAGGAACATCGCCAAAGGCAAGGGAAGCAAGGGCAAAAATGAACTATTGGGATTTTATCAAGATCAAAAGCTTTTGCACAGCAAAGGAAACAGTCAACAAAACCAGATGACAACTGACAGAATGGGAGAAGATATTTGCAAACGACATATCAGATAAAGGACTAGTGTCCAAAATCTAGAAAGAACTTAGCAAACTCAACACCCAAAGAACAAATAATCCAATCAAGAAATGGGCAGAGGACATGAACAGACATTTCTGCAAAGAAGACATCCAGATGGTCAACAGACACATGAAAAAGTGCTCCACATCACTCGGCATCAGGGAAATACAAATCAAAACCACAATGAGATACCACCTCACACCAGTCAGAATGGCTAAAATGAACAAGTCAGGAAATGACAGATGCTGGCGAGGATGCGGAGAAAGGGGAACCCTCCTATACTGTTGGTGGGAAAGCAAGCTGGTGCAACCACTCTGGAAAACAGCATGGAGGTTCCTCAAAATGTTGAAAATAGAACTACCCTATGACCCAGCAATTGCACTGCTGGGTATTTACCCTAAAGATACAAACGTAGTGATCCGAAGGGGCACGTGCACCCGAATGTTTATAGCAACAATGTCTACAATAGCCAAACTATGGAAAGAACCTAGATGTCCATCAACAGACGAATGGATACAGAAGAAGTGGTATATATACACAATGGAATACTATGCAGCCATGAAAAGAAATGAAATCTTGCCATTTGCGACGACGTGGATGGAACTAGAGGGTATCATTCTTAGCGAAATAAGTCAATCGGAGAAAGACAACTATCATATGATCTCCCTGATATGAGGGAGAGGAGATGCAACATGGGGGGTTAAGGGGGTAGGAGAAGAGTAAATGAAACAAGATGGGATTGGGAGGGAGACAAACCATAAGTGACTCTTAATCTCACAAAACAAACTGAGGGTTAATGGGGGGAGGGGGGTTGGGGGGGTGGGATTATGGACATTGGGGAGGGTATGTGCTATGGTGAGTGCTGTGAAGTGTGTATACCTGGCAATTCACAGACCTGTACTCCTGGGGATAAAAATATATTATATGTTTATAAAAAATAAAATTAAAAATAAAAAAAAATAAACAATTAAAAAAAAAACAGACTAGTTTTATCAGATCTACAGAGGAATAATACACTTCTGGCTTATAGCCATAATAAGGCATAACAAAGAGGAACTACAAAGTTGACAATATTGAAAGAGTTAAAACTTCTATACAGCAAAAATGCCAAAATTAATGTAATAATATGAGCAATGGATTGGGAAGCATTTACATAATTGTGAGTAAAGATGAATATCTGTAATATTTAGAAAGCCCAGGGTAGTTTATAATAGATTAATTTCAGTAGACAATGTACATAATAAAAATGCAAATGGTGGAAATATACATATTCTAATCAAAATAACGTCAGTAGATTAATTTGGGTTCACTACATTTGCAAAATTAAAAAAATACTATCCAATTTTGGCAAAATTTGAGTGAAATTGGTACACTCAGAAGTATCAAAGGCCATAAAAGTACAAATGCCTAGTACCTAACAATGCTGGTCCTGAGAATTTATCCCAAAGGAATAATTCAGCATAAGAAAAAAATGCATTATTTTAAGATGTTCATTGCAGTGTTCTCGATAAAAACAACTTAAAAATGGTGAAAATGCCTTAGAATTTGGTAATATTGAAGATAATCATGTCAGCCTGTTGAAAAAAAGAATACCATAGAAACAGCAACAGAATGAAATATGGTAATATTAAAGACAGGATGGTAAAAGAAAAAGGATAATTATGGTATAGTGACATCATGGGATATTATGTAGCCAAGAAGACAATAAAACAAATACAAAAGGTCACAACTTAGAAAAGTGATATACGGAGCGCCTGGATGGCTTAGTGGTTTCTGTGTCTGACTCTTGACTTTGGCTCAGGTCATGATCTAATGGGTGCTGAGATCGAGCCACGTGTTGGGCTGTGTGCTCAGCAGAGAGTCTGTTCGAGAATCTCTCTCTCCCTCTGCCGCCCCGCCCCCCACCAACTCACACTCTCTCTCAAATAAATAAATAAATATTTTAAAAACCTGTTTGGTATAATAACTCCAAATGGCATTGGAATGTCTCACTGGTGACATCCATAGAAGAGAGCTACCCAGCAATTGCACTACTGGGTATTTCCCCAAAGATACAGATGTAGTGAAAAGAAGGGCCATCTGTACCCCAATGTTCATAGCAGCAATGTCCACAATAGCCAAACTGTGGAAAGAGCCAAGATGCCCTTCAACAGAAGAATGGATAAAGATGTCGTCCACATATACAGTGAAATATTACTCAGCTATCAGAAAAGATGAATACCCAACTTTTGCATCAATGTGGACGGGACTGGAGGAGATTATGCTGAGTGAAATAAGTGAAGCAGAGAAAGTCAATTATCATATGGTTTCACTTACTTGTGGAACATAAGGAATAGCATGGAGGACGTTAGAAGGAAGGGAAGAATGAAGGGGGGAAATCAGAGGGGAGACAAATCGTGGGAGTCTGTGGACTCTGAGAAACAAACTGAGGGTTTTAGAGGGGCAGGGGGTGGGGGGATGGGTTGCCTTGGTGATGGGTATTAACAGAGGGGATGTATAGCATGGAGCACTGGGTGTTATATGTAAACAATGAATCTTGGAACACTACATCAAAAACTAATGATGTATTGTATGGTGACTAACATAACATAATAAAAAATAATAATAATAATAAAAAAGAAGAGCATCTATGAGTACACACAGACAAGTAGAGTGATGGAAGAGAAATCATCCAGAGTTTGGGTGATAGATTAAGAGAATATATTTTGTTAAAAATCCCTTTATTCTTCTATATTTATTAATTGTATCATGAATTTTAAGTTGAAAATAAAGAGACCAAAACAGAAAAAAAAAAGAGACAACAGAAGAAACAAAGACAGGGGTTTAAAAAAGCCCACGCTCTAAAATTTAATTTATGAATTCTTCTCTATGTGCTTTTATTTCTAATTTCTTATTCTTTTTATGAGAGAAGTCTTATAGGTCATTGGGCTTGTTTTGCTATTAATGAAAAAGAAATATCCAGGCATCTGAACAGTCTTGTTTCAAATGTACTCAGGACTGGAGCCAGCTCCCTTGGTGCACTATTACAGTTTCATAGCTCTCAAGTTTAGGGAATTAATCATGTATGCAACGAAGTGAATAAATAACAGTATTTACAGTTTTGGAACTGCTCACTCTCTGCTGAACCCTGGGTGCTTATATTCTCTTTGGAAAAGAAATGGATGCCTACAGGCTCACAACGAATCTTGTCCTCCTGCCTATAGGAAAGGAACTCCTCCCTTTCGCCCTCCACCCACAGTCTTATTCACTCATTTGGAGCCATTATCTCATGAAGAACCTGGTCATTTGCCTTAGGCGGGCTTGACTGTAGCTATTGCTTGTTCAGTTGCAGGGCAAAAGTCAGAAAGGGCAGTGCAGCCCTAAGGGACTCAGCCCATTGCCTGCAAACTGCTTCCGAGTCTGGCTTCTGCATTATACATCCTCAAACCTGGCTGTACTTAAGAATCAACTAGAGAAGGTGTTCAAAATTCAGCTTCACGGGCTTCATCCCTGGAGACTCTGAATCAGCAAGGCTGGGGTAAAACCCAGAAATCTGTCCTTCTTTCAAGCTCAGCAGAGGGTTATATGTGAGGCCAGATTTGGAAACCACTGAGGCAAAGTCTTCAGTAAATATTTATTAGGCTTCTAGTAATTGCCAGCACACCATTTGTATAAGGTTAGCTCAAACATATACGCGCTCACCACTCAATGTAGAGCTACCGTGGGCTTCAACGTTGTGAAGATGTGAATGCTCCTCCACAAAGTTTAATTTAGAAATGTAGTGTGATTCCTATCAAATGCCTGCCAGTGTATTTTGTAGACACAGACATGTTTATTCTCAACTTTACTTTGTAAATTTTGTTTTATGTTTTAAATATAATTTGTATTATATAAATAAAAAATATGTTCTGAAAAGGCACAGGCCCTAGAATAACTAAAATCATCTTGAAAAAGTAGAATGAAGTAGAAGGAATCACTGTTTCCAACATTAAGTCTTACTATGCAGCTGCCGTAATTGAGAGAGTGTGGTATGGCAGAGCGGTAGACATACAGATCAATGGGATAGAATAAAGAATCCAGAAATAAACCCACACCGAGAGTTCCAACTGATTTTTGACAAAGGTGTGGAAGAAATTTAATGGAGAAATAATAGCCTTTCAATAAATGGTGCTGAAACAATTGGCCGTCCACAGACAGTGAGAGAAAGACACGGAGACAGAACTGACCCTAACCTACACACCTCATACAAAAATGAACTCAACACGGATCACAGACTTAACTGTAAATGTAAAACTATGAGACTCTTAGGGGGAAAAAAAAGAAAAAAAAACCAACAATCCAGGAGAGCACTGGGATCCAGGGCTAGCTAGGCGAAGCATTCTTAGATTTTTTCATCAAAAGCATGACACATCAAAGGGGACATAGATAAATTGGCCTTTTGCTCAGAGAAAAATTCTATTACGAGGATAAAAAGACAAACTGCAAAGTGGGAGGAAGTATTTGCCAACCACACATCCAACCAAGACTAGTATGTAGAATATATAAAGAACTCTCAAAACTCAACAATAAAAAGCCCAAAATCCAATTAGGAAATAGACAAAAGACACAAACAGGTATTTCCCTGAGGATTATATCCAGATGACACGTAAGCGCATGAAAAGGTGTTCAACCTCATTAGCTATTAAGGAGATGCAAAAATCCAGCCACGGTAAGATACCTCTGTACACATGTCAGAACGGTAAATAAGAGAGCGAGAATACCGCATGCTGGCGAAGATGTGGATAAACTGGGTCACTCACACACTGCCAGTGGGCCTGTAAATTGCTGTAGTCACTCCGGAAAACAGTGTGGCAGTTTGTTAGGAAAAAGTAAATATACAGTTATCGTAACTTGGCAGTTGCATATTAAGCATTTATCTCAGAGAAATGGAAATATATTCACACACAAATCTGTACATGAATCTTCCCAGAAGTTTTATTTGTAAGAGCTCCAAGCTGGAAACAATCAGATGCCCTCCAACCACGTGAAGAGTTACACAGACCATGACACGTGAATGCCAAAAAAAGTGAATTCTGCATGTTTGGATGGATCTCTGGGGAATTATGCCAAGAAGAAGCCAGTCACAAAGGGGTGTGCTGTATGATTCCATTTACATAATCATTCTTGAAGTGAAAAAGTTTTAGAAATGGAGAACAGATTTGTGGTTAACCTTAGATTAAGGAGGGAGGAGGGGGAGAGGGGGCAGGTATGTGAGTGTGAGCACAGAAGGGCAGCAGGAGGGACTCTGATGATAATGGAACTGTTCTATGTCTTGACTGTGGTGTTGGATACGTGAACCTACCCGTATGATAAAATTGTATAGAATTTAACACACAGACAGACAGAGAGTACAAGTAAAAGGAAAGAAATAGAAACAACGGAGATGAACGTCAGTATCTTGGCTTGATATTACACTAGTTTCGTAACATGTTACCCTTAGGGCAACCTGAGTAAAGGGTGCAGGGGTCATCTGTATTATATCTTATAACTTCATGTGGATCTATAATTACCTCAAAATGAAACAAGTTTAATTTTAAAAAAATGGTCTTCCCCACTCTGCTTTAGCCATGGCGTGGCTGCTCGGCATACTGGCAGGGCGGGTTCCACAGAAAGTTACAGATCCACTGAGCAAGAGTGAGGGCTCTCAGCCTCTGTGGCCAGCTGGGTCCGAAGGGCAGGCGACTCTCCCGTGGCTCATCTATATACTGCCCTCATTGTGGCGATTGCACTATACTTTTTTTTTTTCCCCACAAATTATAGTCCCATCCTTCAGTTACACAAATCTCTGCGGCAGGGTAAGGGACTCAGCTTCAGAGTCAAGCAATCCTAGAGAAAAGAAACAGGAAGAACACTGGGACAGCTCTCTGTGTTTCTGCTGCATCTTCAGTTGACAGTCACTGAGCACCTACTACGTAGAAGGCTTTGGGCCAGGTTGGGGATAGATATGACCACGGCTGCTGATACTCCCTGGGAGCTTGTGCCCCGTGAAGGAGATAGCATACAAACACATTACTATAATCAATGGGAACAATGCTAGAATGAGGGTATAGGGAAAGAATGTTGTATAGGGAAAACAGATTTTTCCCAGAAGGGAGTATCAGTCCTGACTGAGGGGAGGGCCCGGTATGGGGTAGCAAGATGCTCCTCTAAGAGGAGAGGTATAAGCCTTGAAGGGCATGGAGATACAGCATACAGAGAGTGAACAGGGGCCTGAGAGGTAGGAGAGGAGCCAGGAGGGTGGGGTGTGGACAGATTGTGAACTAAGGTTGGCTTTTCCGCAGTGTTTTTTATAATCAGAACTCTAATCAGAAAAAATAGTCTGGTTTGTGGGATGGAGGAATGGTTGGTGTGGGAGAGACAAACAGTAATCGAATCACTTGCAAAACCACTGCTGATTCCAGAGCAGAAGGAATGGTGGGTCCATCAACCGAGACGGGGGATGGTCAAAGAATATCATAGTTAGTTTGGTTTTATCACTTTGGTTTTATACATTCTGAGTTTGAGATACCTCTGGATATGAGATACCCCAGAGGGATAGTTTCGGTAAGATGGGATCAACATGAATTTCATTGCAAGAGGTACTGAGGGCTCAGGGCAATGCTATGACATAGTTTGATCGACAAAATATTTTCTAGAACAGACCCCAAATATAACCACACTATGAAACTCTAACATATAAAGGGAACAGAAGGAGGGAAACCCTCATGTAGTACATGCTCCCTTCTTCATTCAATTAACAACTCAAGAGTCACTTTGGGAAGCTGGCATCCTGAGTGATCACCTACCCATAACCTGTAAGGGTTTAAAGAGTAAGGAGGCCAGGAATGGACAATTCCTCTGAGAACTGATGTTCGAATGCTATGACATTTCCACTTCCATATCTGTGAGGGAGAGCGGTGCTTCACCTGGCATAGGAGAATAATTTATAAGGCTTGATATGGGTTTCCTGCAATTGGTGGCAGTGATGTGGAGAGGGACACAAGGGAGTATAGCTGTACCCCAGCAGACTCTAAGCTAAGTGTAGGTGAGGGTCTAGTGAGGCCAAAGAAAAGAGATGGACACAGAGGTCAAGACATGGGTAGTCCAGAAATGACTGGACAAAGCAACTGCTGCTGGGATCTACATGTAGCAAGGCTTTAAAATGCAGCAACTAGCCTCGAAACTATCTGTAGCCTCTCCCTCATTGCACAGCCAGCATTCCAAGGAGGTGAAGGCCTGCTATCTGGACATTCTTCATTACAAGGGAGAAGCTCCGGGTTGGCTATCCCCAGAGCCCCTGACCTTGAGTGCTGAAGAACACGTTCTTCTACATATTCTGCCTGATGAGACTATGGAAGGAGGATGGGATCTTCACATTCTCAAGATAGTGATTATCAGGGCTGTCCAGGGTGTGCTTGCACAAGCTAGCTACCTACCCAGCACATACCAGACAAAGGGGCTCGTGTCTCATCCATGTGTGAGGAATCTAAAGGTGAGAGGTAATGGCAGAAACAACAAGCCTGGTGGGATAGCAAAGAGAAAAAGGACTGCCCGGGAATAAATTGTCATACCCTTGGTAGAGCAAGGAGGCAGTAGCCTTGCTTAAGGCCACACTGCCCTACAGGTGGGGCACAGTTTAAAGCCCTTGTAAAATATGTAGGCATGACATGGGCCCAACCAGAAAGTCAGAACCTCAGCTCACACAGAGGGTGTATTCGGGAGAATCATAAAAAAGCTGGTAAGTGATACAAAAATGTCCTTTTCTGCCTTTGAGAAGTTTTTCATTGGGGCACAAAGCCAAGTCTGCATTTTGGCCTCCACTTACCCATATGTCTGGCACCTTGGCTCACAGCACAGACTGCATAAACTCACCGGTACTCTGTAGCAGGCAGGAGCAAAGGGAGGGCATTGTTTACAGCTGGCCAGAGACAACATCATCCAGGCAGTGGAGGAGACACCTGCAGGGGAATTCATAGGGAAACCGCAAGATTCTCTCTCAGGACAAACAGCCAGCTCAAAGTACCTGCAGAGCCCGGAGGGCCTGGGGCTGGATTCCAGCTGCAAAGGTCACAGGCGCTGGGTCTGGAGAGGAGGAAGTGGGTGTACAGCCTGGTGAGGAAGGAGAAACAGATGCGCTCATTTGCCCATACCTGTTTGCAGCCCAAAGTGGTCCTGGCCTCAAGGACAGAGAGCCTAACAGGTAGGAAGGTAGAGGGAATCTTACACTGAAATGGGACTGTTCTGGGTACTCAAAGTTAGGGACCTGCCCAAGATTTTACATGCAAGGGCCCAAGAAAACAATGCATCTGGACCTTGAGCTTGAATGGCATTGGAGAGAAACAAAAAAGTTGCCTTCTGTTTGCCCCCTCTTCTGTCTAGTTAATAAGACGCAATAAGATGATGACCTCTGTATTCTTGCTGGAGAACCCAGGGCTTGGCACAGATCAAGGGGTAATATGTGAGGTTTGAAAGGCACAGATTCAGCTCCTCTGTTAGAATCTGGCAGTGTTTGCAGTTCACTTTCTGCCACATTATTATTTTTACAGTGAATAAGTAGAGTTGGAAGAGGAAGGCAAGGCATTTATGTACAAGAGTTTACGGCAGGCTTGCCTGCCAACTTAGCAGCTCTCCTGTCAAAGCCTAAGGATTCTGTCTCTTTGCGGGGTGTGCATAGAGCGATGGGCTGGTTGGAGCTCTGCAAACAGATGAGCAGCCGACTAATAGATCAATCAATCAATATTTATTGGGCATCTATCATGTGTCAGGCTCGGGGACTAGGCAGCTGGGAATTCACAATGAGGTAAGTGCATGTCCTTTTGCTCTTTAAATAAAATAGTTTTTGGCTTTCCACTAGGATTTTTATTGGCGTTGTACTTTCCACAATTTATTTTTATAGAGCCTTTTATGTGAAGTGTCTCAAAGCTAACCAGAGAGAAAGAAATACACAGGAAGGCCCCGCGGCTTCTTTTAAGCTCACGATCCCCATCGACTCACACTTGGTGGTGCTGTGCTGGGTGCGAAGAACATCATCTAAAAATAAATCAGGCTGCAAAGCAGAGGCCTGTAACGTGATGGATCTTAGGGAAGGGAAGGGTTGCTGAAATGATTCTTTTTTTTTAATATCATTGTTTCTTATTCTTTGTTATGTCCTTCCCTGGTTCAAGCCAGGTTTAGAAAACTCTGAACTTGGGCACAGACCTTGTGGACTGTGAAAAAATGACTTTGGGTTGTAAGGTCCTGGGTGCAAGCTGTCCACTGGGGTCTGGAAGACCCTCATGGATCCTCTCTGATGGTGTCCAGAGACCCATGGTTTGGGCTGTGGGACATTTTGACAGTAAATTCTTCATTTGAAAGAAGCAGATGGGCCCCACCTCAGCAGAGATCAGGCTTTTGCCTGGTCCTCAGGTCCATCCAAGACTGATCAGGTACGCCCAGACCAGAGGCAGGGAGGCAGACTGAGACTGCAGAATCAGTGTTACCTCTCTGGGCTGGTCACTGCTACTTTCCGACCCCCACCCCACTACCCCCTGTGTGAGCTTTCCCAGAGATCTGCAGTGAGCCCAGGGCAGAGGAGAACATGAGAAGGTGGTGTCTGCGGGGCAATGGTGGAGAGCGGGGATAGCCAAGACACTCCTCAGCTAGGCTAGAAAGGGGACCTGGAGGGGTGGACTAGGAGAGACAGAACTGAGGCCTGCACTGGAGGACCAGGCCTGCAATAAGGATCAAGGGCCTTGGGTTGTATGGTGGAGAGTCTTGTGGGGTTGAGTCCTGGGGCCCAGAGGAAAGGGAATATTAGCAACCTGGTCTTCTTAGACGTGCCTTTTGAGTGTCTGGGGTCCTCATATGTCTGGTCTAATTTGTGAAGGATCTCCAGCCTTACCTGTAACAGGACAGAGGACCACCCTGCAGTGAGTCCTTTGCTTAGAGAGAAGCTGACAATAAGAGATGGAAACAGTGAGCACAGCAACTCCCAAAGAGCCATAGCCCTAGCAAAATGTGGGAAACCATCCTCCTGGGAAAGGGAAGCAGCATTTCGGGCCAGACCCAGTGCTGAATGCTTTTGTACTTTGTCTCATTAAGCACTTACAACCCTATAGCGTCTTAAAAAAACAAAACAAAACAAAACAAAACAACAACAACAACAACAAAAAACAGAAAAGAAACCAAGGCAGAAGTTGGGAAGTAATCTGCTTGAGGTCACCAGCTATTCAGTAGCAGAGCATAGACTGAGGTCCAGGCCTATGAGACTCTTGCACTCCTGACAACTGGTCAGACACAGGGTTTTTGAACAGGCCTCCAAAGACTGGTGGAAAGTTCGATAACACACTACATAGTTCTCTGAATTTTTCACAGAAGCCAAAAAAAGACTTCTGGGTCAGTGGCCTCTGAGATGATTGTGTGGTTTAGAAGAAAGTTGGGGGATAGAGACCTCAGGGTGACTTTGATCAAATGTTTGTTTAGTCCCCACTCGGGGATTTCCTGATGTCATGGGTGGGAATTCTTCCTTCTGTGTGCCCCCAGGACAGCCATCTATGCAGGGACATTACAATATTCATTACATCTCAGTTCATTCATACTGCTCCTACTTTTGAAACGGTGACCATGTGCAGAGTTCTGATATTAGAGACTATGAAAAACAAAAGATAATCAGCCATGGGTACCATCTTTAAGAGGAATCTTACCCTGGCAATGGCATAGGTCACCGAGGAAAAACCAGGGCTCAGATGGAGAGAAGGCATCTACCTATTGTCAATGACTCACAGAGCAGGAAGCTGACCGCCTTCATGCCTGGACAGAGGGTGGCCGTTTTTGCTCAGTGACACCCCCGCCCTTCCCCTCCCCCCTGCCCCCAAGGATATGGCTGTCTTCTTACACCAACATTGAAGGCTGTGGGCTAAGAGAGGCAGGTCTTGTCATGACTTCAAGGGAACTGGATCTACCACAGTGGGTCTGGTCAGGACCAAATGGAGATAAAAGATAAAAATTTTATAAAAGATAAAAAATTCTAGCATCATGTACTGAGGCAACATTTACATCCTGAATTCCCTCTACACTGACAACACTAACTGAAACTCTCAACTGACCTGTAGCCAACTGACTTCACAGTCTAGCATAGGTTAGTGACTTCTGCAATAGTCTGTCCTGTCCAAAGGGCCCAAACCATATCTGTTATTCCTCTGATAATTCCTCTGATAATAATTCCTCTGATTCCTGATTCCTCTGTTATTCCTCTGATAATGCAAACCCACCTCCCACCCTGTCCCTCTCGACTCAGTGTTGGTTGTGGAGGGGTGGGGTGGGGGCGAGGGAGGTGGTCAGGGGTTGGTATGAACCAAGTGACCGCCCCTAGAGAACATAGTTGTCAGTGGTTCGAGATGCGGGCATGGCTCAGAATGCTGCCGGCATCAGGAACTTAGCTTAGGAAAGGGGTATATACAACAGGGTGGTGGACCAATGACCACAGGGAAGCTCCCGCAGTGTCCGCAGTTAGCGTTGCAGTGCCTCGAACGGCCAGCAGGGGCGCAGTGTCGGTCCCGGTCACTTAGCAGGGGCGACGCTCCAGTGTGCTAGCTCGCGGGCGCCTATGGGATTGGACCGCACTGACCCCGCAGAGCTGGCGGGCTCCCGCGAGAACCCAACTGGCGAGGTAGGCTAGGGGGCGGGCCGGGGGCGGTTGGGGCCAGGTGGGGCAGGGCGGGGCAGGGCCAGGTAAGGAAAGGTGGAGGTGGTGGTGGTGGTGGTGGTGGTGGTGGGGGGTGGTGGTGGTGGTGGGGGGGG
>NW_019154096.1:39336306-39341992 GCF_002288905.1 Enhydra lutris kenyoni | reverse complement strand
GGGGGGGGTGGTGGTGGGGGGGGTGGTGGTGGTGGTGGGGGTGGTGGTGGTGGTGGGGGGGGTGGTGGGATAGGGAAGGATGCAGGAGGCCCCGCTGCGCAGCAGCGTGAGAGGGCGGACTTGGGCTCCCTGTGGTCCCAGAGGGAGATGCCACTGATGCCAAGGGGCCGAAGGAGTGGGCTGTGGCCCCAGACCCCAGGAGACTTGCCTGCACTGGTTTTGGGGCAGGCCCTGGGCAGAGTGAGGCCCAAGTCCACTGCAGCCTGGGGGGCGGTGAGGGCCCTCAGCCTGGGCAGTGTGATGCCCAGCTGTACTGTGACATGTGTTGTGGTTCCTGTGTGTGGCAGGTTTGGGGCAGGAAACACTTTGGCTCTGTGGTAAAGAAAGGCCTTGAACTCTCGTCGTGCATGGAGCATGGAGCTGATATGATTGGTAAGAAGCCATAACCAGGTACTAAAGCATGGCCTTCGCTGGCCGGAGCTGGGGAGGTTTAGAGGCCAAGAACTCCGTTCCCACTGAAGGACCAGTGAGGGCTGAGGGCCCTAGCAAGAAGCAGCATTAATTCATCGGTTAATTCAACAGCCAGGCACACAGGAATATACATGAACAAGAGAGTCAGGGTCCCTGCCATGAAGGATTTATATTTCAGGTGGGAGATAGCCAGTCAAGACAGAGTCCTGGGTTTTTGCCTTGCCTACTTTTGCCTCTCTGTTTAATGAGAAGGGGAAAACTGTAGGTGTGGGGGGGTAGGTTTCATTTTTGGAAGGGGTGGAACCAAGAATTAGGTTTTGAATATGTTAGGTTTGAGATGCCTGCTAGGTTTTTCCCCAATGTGTAACATACAAACAACATAGCTGGAAAGAATTTTCCAGTGAACTCTGTATATCTGCCTTCTGGGTCCTACCATGAACATCTGCTACCCTTGGTTTTTTTTCACATATTATTTCTGTCTCTCTCCATCTGTCACCTGGCAGATTTATTTATTTTTATTATGGTAAAATATACATAACATAAATGTGGTAGATTTTTAAGCTGAGTTTTTAGATTGGCCTTTGGAAATTTGAGTCTGAAGTCCTGGATGATGTCAGAGCTTTGGAATACCATATAAATAAATACCATAATAGATGGTATTTAAATACCATATAAATAAATACCATAATAGATGGTATTTAAATACCATATAATAAATACCATATGGATGGTATTTAAACGAAGGGATTGGTTGAACACCTAGGTTGAGAGTGTACACAAAGAGGAGGAGGGGAGGCCATAAAAGGGAGAAGGTGGTGGTTAACTGTGGCGACTAAAATGAAGGTGGGGTTAGGATTTTAATCATTTTAACAAGAAAGACTTTAGTGGAGTAGAGGGGTCTTAAAAAAGTCAACTGGTTTTTTTTTTTTTTTTTTTTTGCATGATAGAAGAAACTAGAATATGTTTATATGCTGTGGGATTGAACTCATAGGGAGAAATGCATATTAGATAGGGGAACATTGCAGTAGGAAGTCCCTGAATATCTGAGAAGGGAAGAGACCCCAGGGCACATGGGTAGTGGCTTTGAATTGACAGGAACACATATTTCATTATAACTTGGGGGGAAGCCAAGACAACGGGTGTGGATGCAGACGGGATAGTGTCACCATGTGTTTGTGAGGTGGTTTTTGGCCGAAAGGGCACAGGGAGGGGAGAAGAGGTGTTAGAACTTGGAGGAGACACATGTGCTGTTGTCCTTACGGAGAGCGGAAAAGTGAACTAACTAGGGAAATGGGATTGGACTGTCAGGCAGTGTCGAATACTTGTTTGAGATGTGTCGTCCTGAATTTAAAGTGAGCTAAAACCAGTGGGGTAGTGTGGTTTTCTCTGGGAATGTTAGACCCTGGAGGTGTGTTTTGGGGATTAAATGAGGTAATATATGAAAGCCATGTAATAAGTGGCAAGCATATGATGAATGTTATGTATTTTTGTTTGACTCCTCATTTTGTTTTTCTTTTGTTTATGCAAATATAACTGAGGCAGGCTGACCTTTACCCCCGACAGGGTCTTCTCCAATCAACCCTGAATCCCCTGTTTGCAGCTCTTTGAATATCTGGCTCCTGGTGTGGTTATATGTATACAGCTTGATAATTGGGGTTGTTGGCTAACAGGGCCAAACTGTAGCAAATGGGGCTCTCATTGTCTTGGACTGGATGGGCTGGGGCTTTGTCACAGTGGCAGTTGTAAAGTTCTTGTGAAACTCTTTCATTTTGCATTTCATATTGGATCTGATGTATTGGGGATTTACAGACTCTACAGTTCTAAGATCACCAGAAGAGATTTTCAGTTTAATAGGTTGTCATTTTTCCCTGACTACTTGTGCTGTATTGTGATACAAATAATTATAATACAAGCTGACACCCACAGCTCTTAAAAATGCAAAATACTGTTCTAAGTCCATCACATGCATTGTTTTGTTTAATCCTCACCCCAACTCAAGTGAGGCAGGTACTGTCGTTATCTCTGTTTTTCAGGTGCGAAAATGGTGCAGAGAGGTTAAGTAACTTACCCATAGTACACACAGAAACCTCCAGTTTCTGTTGCAGACTAACTTAAAAAATTTATTTTAAGGCTGCTTGGCCATCACTCCTCTATGTTGTAGGGTAGTAGCTAAAGTAATGGACTGAAGCAAATTGCCTGGGTTCAAAAGCTGCCACTTACTAGCTCTGTGTCTTTGTTCAAATCATTTAACTGCTGTGCACACTTATGGTTTTTTTAAATGTATGAAAAGGGAATAATAATAGTATTTGCTTGGTAGGGTTATTGTAAGGATCACATGAGTTAATGTATTTAATAAGCTTAAAATAATGCCTGGTTGTTTAAATGCTATTATCATCTGCCTGGTAGTGCAGGCAGGGTGATATGTGTACTGATTGATTGACTCCCCTAAAATCATTCCTAATCATGCTGCTGTGTTTAGTGGAGTCTGAAAATTGCAGAGCACTCTATTAATGCTCCTAATTCAGAGATCACCTTTCCTTAGATTTTATTATCTCTCTGTGGGAAGCAAATATAACAGTTTGCCTCTGGGTTCAGAAAACGACTTAGATTTCAATTCGGACTCATCTGACCAGTGAGGTTAATTTCATTAGTCCCGGTATTGTATACCACTTAAAGGGAAATAAGACCTGGGTATTCCATTTTGTCATTCCCAAATAGGCAGCCTAATGGGATTTGGTGAGAAAGACCAGAGGCCTGCATAGCTGTTGCTGGGCACAGCCTATGGTAAATGAGGTGGGTCAGTAGTCTGCATATTAAAATGGTCTGAAAAGATCTGTAAAATTTAGACTTTCTGTGATGTGTTGTATCAGCTACTGATTAAACGCAATTGGGCAAGCTTGGCATGGGAGGTGGGTGAGAGTTCTAAATGATCTTTGCTGGTCTACAATAGGGAGAGTAAATGCATGGTATAAAGTAATGGTTCCCTGTGGGTTTCTTTTAGAATCACCAGGGGGAGGTTTTATGACGCTTTGCTAAATGACAGGCTCCGTGTGCAATCCGTGCCCTCTCCAATACCCACCACCTGGTTCCCCCAGATTCACTAAGTTATGGCAAGACTCTGGAATCAATATTTTTGAGAGCTTCGTGAATGACTCAGATGTGCAATTAGCATGGGATGTCATTTGTGCGAATCAGGTGTTTTTCAGAGCTGACTGTCTTTTAAAATCACAGATCAATTAGCTTTGTAAGACTACGGATAATTCTGGATGTACTCTAGGGATTCTGATTCAGTTGGCTTGCACAAGGTCTGGACATTGGTATTGGTTATTTTAAGAAAGCTTGGGTTGATTCTCACCTGCATCCAGGTGTAAATAATCAGGTAGATTTCCCTTCAAAGTTTAGTTACTTATAGATTTAAAATAGACAGCTTCAGGAAGCATCATCAGGACAGTGAAAAAAAGTTCTGAACTTCTCCAATGAAAATGTTCAATTCAGTAATCAGGTAACAATAGAAGGTATGAATTGATGATTGAATTAATATTTATCATACTACACAATGAAAATTTCAAGTTTGCCCTGGAGAGGCAAATTAACATCTACTAAGTGCTTTGTGCATAATTTCAGTCTTTGGGAGGTGTGTATTTTTTTTTTTTTTTTGGAGTATGTAAACAAGAGTTTATTAAGGCACAAAATAAATTATTATTATAACATTAAAAATATAAACTATTTCTTAAATTTCACAATCCAACAACTTTAAGTGAACAAACCACTTAATACTGTTACTAATTTCATTTCCATTGACTCCTCTTTTATTTATTTATTTTTAATTTTTAATTTTTTAAATTTATTTTCAGCGTAACAGTATTCATTGTTTTTGCACCACACCCAGTGCTCCATGCAATCCGTGCCCTCTCCAATACCCACCACCTGGTTCCCCCAACCTCCCACCTCCCGCCCCTTCAAAACCCTCAGATTGTTTTTCAGAGTTCATAGTCTCTCATGGTTCACCTCCCCTTCCAATTTCCCTCAACTCCCTTCTCCTCTCTAACTCCCCTTCTCCTCCATGCTATTTGTTATGCTCCACAAATAAGTGAAACCATATAATTGACTCTCTCTGATTGACTTATTTCACTCAGCATAATCTCTTCCAGTCCCGTCCATGTTGCTACAAAAGTTGGGGATTCATCCTTTCTGATGGAGGCATAATACTCCATAGTATATATGGACCCCATCTTCCTTATCCATTCGTCCGTTGAAGGGCATCTTGGTTCTTTCCACAGTTTGGCGACTGTGGCCATTGCTGCTATAAACATTGGGGTACAGATGGCCCTTCTTTTCACTACATCTGTATCTTTGGGGTAAATACCCAGTAGTGCAATTGCAGGGTCATAGGGAAGCTCTATTTTTAATTTCTTGAGGAATCTCCACACTGTTCTCCAAAGTGGCTGCACCAACTTGCATTCCCACCAACAACATGTGTTGGAGGGGATGTGGAGAAAGGGAGGTGTGTATTATTCCCATTTTGTAGCTGAGATTTTTAATGCTGAGGGAGGTTAAGTAACTTGCCCAAGATTTCCTCCCAAGTGTGTACAGCTCCACAGCCTAGGTTCCATTTCCTGAATAATTTCGGTCTGGCCTGCACCCTGGGATCACCTGGAGAACTTTAATGATCAAAACTTGAATCCCTTTCTTAGATTCTGATTTCATTGGTTTGGTTTGGTCTGGAATTGGGGTTCTGCAGTATGCTCCAGATAATTTGAATGTGCACAATCCTGATGGTCTAAATATATTTTCTTTTACACCAGCAGGTTACCCATCTGTGGACTGATATGGCTAGGTTCCTCGCCTTCAAGGAACTTACCTTCATGTCATTTATTTCTGTTCCTTTTAATATGTATGTGTTGAATGCCCACTTTGTGCCATTCATTTTGGTGCTGAGGTAACACATGGTAACACAAGTCACCATGGTACTTATGTTGAGGGAGATAGGACACGTGCATGCAGATGCATAAGGACTTACATATATAAGTAAACTGTAAGGTATTGAAAAGTGCTTTTAATAAAATAAAGGAAGGTAATGAGTAAAGTGATCCTGACAGCTGTGCATGAGAGTTCCAGTTGCTCCGCACTTTTGCTAGAACTGTTTTGTACTGTTTGTGTGTTTGTGTTTCATTTCAGCCATTTTATTTTTTTATTTTTTATTTTTTTTAAAGAT
>NW_019154096.1:39289726-39336296 GCF_002288905.1 Enhydra lutris kenyoni | reverse complement strand
TTTATTTATTTATTTGACAGACAGAGATCACAAGTAGGCAGAGAGGCAGGCAGAGAGAGAGGCGGAAGCAGGCTCCCTGCCGAGCAGAGAGCCCGATGCGGGGCTTGATCCCAGGTCCCTGGGATCATGACCTGAGCTGAAGGCAGAGGTTTTAACCCACTGAGCCACCCAGGCGCCCCTCTAGTCCCACTTATTGACAAGACTGTCTTTCCCACTGAATTTCAGTGGTGCCCTTGTTTTCCAATCAATTTCTACAAAAAATAATCTTCCTGGGATTTTGATTGGGATTGCAGTTAAGCATGTGTTCCATTTACTTACCCCCATAATCTCAGCAATATGAGACTTCCAATTCTATAACATGGTATATTACTTGATTGATATATATATCTTTAATTTCTCTTCTTGAATATATATATATATATATATATATTTTTTTTTTTTTTAATTTTATTTATTTATTTGACAGACAGAGATCACAAGTAGGCAGAGAGGCAGGCAGAGAGAGAGGAGGAAGCAGGCTTCCTGCTGAGCAGAGAGCCCAATGCGGGGCTCGATCCCAGGACCCTGAGATCATGACCTGAGCCGAAGGCAGAGGCTTTAACCCACTGAGCCACCCAGGCGCCCCCATTTCAGCCATTTTAATGGGTCTGTAGTGGTATCTTGTTATTGTTTGAAGAGTAGGATTTTAAAATTCTTCTGACTCTATCAATTTTTTCTTTTGCGGTTTGTGCTCTTAGTGTCCTAATAGATGTATTTTCTCATAGTTCTGGGAGCTAGACGTCTGAAATCAAGTTGTGAGCAGGGCCATGCTCTCACTGAAGTTTGTCCTGACATACCCTTACTCTTATGTCCAGAGCATGGTATATTGGATAGATTGAGAATATTCCAAATCATCAAGTCCTGGTTCCTTTTCGCCTAACAATTCCTTCCTCAGTTTATTTCTTTCCTCTTGCATTTTGCTATAGGCAGCAAGGAGAAACCATGTTCCCATTCCACAATTTTCTTAGAAATCTCCTCAGCTAAATAGCCAAGTTCATTTCAGTTGACCCCTGAACAACATAGGTTTGAACTGCGTGAGTCCACGCATATGTGGATTTTTTCTGATAAATAACAGTATAGTATTGTAAATGTTTTTTCTCTTCCTTATGGTTTATTTAAATAATATTTTATTTTCTGTAGCTTTATTGTAAGAATATGGTATATGATACATATACAAATGATGTATTAATTGACTCTTTGTGTTTTTGGTAAAGCTTCCAGTCAACAGTAGGCTTTTCATTGTTAAGTCTTTGGGGAGTCAAAAGTTATAGGTGGATTTTTACTATGTGAGGAGTCAGTGCACCAACCTCTACTTTGTTCAAGGATCAACTGTAGTTTTATGTTTTACTTTCCATCCAACAGTAGAACATAATTCAGCCAATTTCTGCCATTTTTTTTTTTAAAGATTTTATTTATTTATTTGTCAGATAGAGTGAGCACAGGCAGACAGAGAGGCAGGCAGAGGCAGAGGGAGAAGCAGGCTCCCCGCTGAGCAAGGAGCCCAATGTGGGACTCGATCCCAGGACACTGGGATCATGACCTGAGCAGAAGGCAGCCGCTTAACCAACTGAGCCACCCAGGTGTCCCAATTTCTGCCATTTTGTAACAATGGTTACTTTTCTTCCAAGTATTGAATAATCTATTCATTATTTCCTTTTAAGGTCTTTGCCAGAAGAATCTTTAAAGTTTATATTGCTAGCAACGTTCTATTCTTGACAGTATATGTATTCTCTAAGATGATGTATGTATTCTCTAAGATTGTAGATGCTTTTTTCACCATTCTGACTCTTCACAATATCATCTTTAATGTCCATGCTTCTACCAACAGTCTTTTCAAGGCAATCTAGGCTTTTTCTATCATGTGCCTCAAAGCTCCTAAATCCTCTACCTATTACCTAATTCTGAAGTGACTTCTACATATTATAATTATTATTATTTTGTATCTGTAACAGCAACACTGTACTTTCTAGTACCAGCATATGTAGTAGTTTCTTAGGGCCACCGTAACACAGTGCTACAGAGTGGATGGCTTAAAATAAAACAAAACAAAAAAACAGACATGTATTCTTTCACAGTTCTGGAGGCAAAATTATAAAAATTTGTCACAAGGCGATGTTCTCTCTGAAGTCTCTACAGAAGGATATTTTCCCTTGCTTCTTCCTAGCTTTTGGTGGTTGTCAGCAATCCTTGCTGTTCTTGGCTTCTAGACACATCTCTCCAATTTTTGCCTCTGTTGTCACATGGATTCATCTGCGTCTGTGTCCAAATTTCTCTTATCTTAAAAGGACGTCAGTCATTGCATTAGGACCTCATTTTAACTTGATTACGACTGCAAATAGCCTCTTTCCAAATCAGTTTACATTCACAGGTACTATAGGGGTTAGGACTTCAAAATATCTTTTTAGGGGATACAGTTTGCCCACAATGATCACACAGGAGAAAATATAGGTGACCTTGGTGTTAGCAATGAGTTTCTAGATACTACACCAAAAGGAATCATCCGTGGATCACCATGAAAGAAAAGATTGATAATTTAGTCTTTATTAAAGTTAAAAAATTTAAAAAAAGTTAAAAACTTCTGTGAAAGTTACTGTTAAGAAAATAAAAACAAGCCTCACACTTGGAGATGATGTTTGCAAAATACATTTCTGATAGAGATCTTGTAAGATAGTTGAAATCTCCCAGAGTGTGGCCTTTTCAGACTGGCTTCTTTTTCTTAGCAACCTTCACTTAAGGTTCCTCCTATCTATTTATAGCTTGATAACTCCTTTCTTTTTATCACCAAATAATATCACATTGTGTGGATGTCCCACAGTTTATCCACTCAACCATTGAAATACATTTGTTTCTATCTTGTCCCCCCCCATCATTGATGATTATGAATAAAGCAACTATCAACATTTGAACACCAGGTTTTGTAAAATCAATTGTGTGACTACCTAGTAGTATAATTGCTAGATCATAATGGCAGTACTATGTTTAACTTTGTAAAATGTGCTAAATTGTCTTCCAGAGTGGCTGTACCATTTTGCATTCCCAGCAATGAATCTCCATCCTTAACAGTATTTGGTCATGTTTTTGGATTTTAGCCTTTCTAATAGGTATGTAGTAACATCTTACAACTTGCAGCTCTCTAATGACATATGATGTTGAACATCTTTTCATATGCTTATTTGCCATCTCTGTGTATTCTTTGGTGAGGTGTAAGTTTGCATCTTCTGCCCATTTAAAAAATTTTTTTTAAGTTGTTGAGCTTTTTTTTTTTTAAAAAAGATTTTATTATTTATTTGATAGACAGAGATCACAAGTAGTCAGAGAGGCAGGCAGAGAGGAGGAAGCAGGCTCCCTGCTGAGCAGAGAGCCCGGTGCAGGGCTCAATCCCAGGACCCTGAGACCATGACCTGAGCCAAAAGCAGAGGCTTTAACCCACTGAGCCACCCAGGCACCCCTAAATTGTTGAGCTTTTTAAGAGATCTTTTGTTTTAAAGCCACCCAGTTTGTGATACTTTGTTATGGTAGCCCTTGGGTACCAGTACAATTACGTTTTAGAAGTTTTATAGTTTTGTGGTTTACATTTAGGCCTATAATCCATTTTGAGTTAATTTTTATAAGTGTGAGGTCTAGATTTTGTTGTTGTTTATGGATGTCCAGTCGTTTTAATACTATTTGTCAAAAAGAATATTCTTTCTCCACTAAATTGCATTTGCTCTTTTCTCAAGAATTGGTTGGCTGAGTTTATGTGGGTCTATGTCTGGGCTCTCTATGGATCTATTTGTCTGTTTCTGCACCAGTACCATGATGTATTGATTACTGTAACTTTATAATAGTAAGTCTTGAAATCCCGTAGTGTCAGTGCTCCACAACTTTGTTCTTCAATATTGTAGTGTTGTTTATTCTAAATATTTTGCCTTTTCACCTATTCTTTAGAATGAGTTTATTGGTAACTACAAAATAACTTGCTGGAATTTGGATTGATTCTGAATCAATCCAAATCAATTCAATCAAATCAATTCAGATCAGAATCTGAATTTGCGTTGATTCTATAAAACACATTTGCAAGAATTGAGATCTTAACAGTTTTGAGTCTTTCTATCCATGAACATTGGATTTTTCTTCATTTATTTAGATATTTCCTTTCTTTCATCAGTTTTGTAGTGTTCCTCCTATAATACAGTACAGATTTTGTTAGATTTATACCTCTGTATTTCATTTTGGGTGAAGCTAACGTATGATGTGTTTTTTATTTCCAATTCCATTTGTTCATTGCTGGTATATAGGAAGGGAATTGACATTTGTATATTAACTTTGTACCCTTCAACCTTGCTATAATTGCTTATTAGTTCCTGGAATTCTTTTGTTGTTGTTGATTCTTTGGGATTTTCTTCTTAGACAATCATGTCATTGGAGATGAAAGACAATTTTATTTTTTCCTTTCCAATCTGTGTATCTTTCATTTCCCTTTTTTGTCTTATGCATTAGGTAGGACTTCTATAATTTGATCTTGGTTAGGAATGATGAGAGAGGACATCTTTGCTTTATTCCCCATCTTAGAAGAAAGCATCCAGTTTATCATCATTAAGTTACCTGTAAATTTTTTTGTAGATGTACTTTATCAAGTTGAGGAAGTTCCCCTCCTCTAATCCTAGTTTCCTGGGAGTTTTTATCATGAATGTATTTGGATTTTGTTAAATGTTTTTTTCTGTGTATATTGATATGTTAAAAATATAATTTTTCTTCTTTAGCCTGTTTTGTGGCATTATATCAATTGGTTTTCAAGTGTTGAACCAACTTGCATACCTGGAATAAATTTTGCTGGTCATGGTGTATAATTAGAGGTACATACTATTGGATTTGATTGCTGTTATTTTTGTTGAGGATTTTTGTATCTGTGTTCATGAGTGATTTTGGTCTATAGTTTTTTTTTTTCTTTTCTTTTGAATGTCTTGATCTGGTTTTGATATTAGGGCAATGACAGCTTCATATAATGAATTAGGAAGTATTCTGTATGATTCTGTTTTGTGGAAGATATTGGAAAGAATTGGTATAGTTTTTCATGATTTAATTTCTTTAATAAACATAGACCGATTCACATGATCTACTTTTTCTTTTGTGAGTATTGGTAGTTGATGTTTTTTAAGGGATTGGTCTCTTTAATCTAGGTTATCAAATTTGAGGGCATGATAATATTCCTCTCTTATCCTTTTAATGTCCATAGAATCAGTAGTGATGATCCCTTTTTATTTCTGATATTAATAATTGCTATCATCTCACTTTTTTTCTTGGTTATCCAGGTTATAAATTTATTGACTTTATTTATCTTTGCAAAGAACCAGTTTTTGGTTTTATTGATTCTCTCTATTGATTTGCTCTTATCAATTTCATTTATTTCTATTCTAATTTTTATGATTTCTTTTCTTTGCTTATTTTAGGTTTACATTGCTCCTCTTTCTTTAATTTCCCAAGGTAGAAGCTTAGTTGTTGATTTTATATTTCTTTTTCTAATATATGTATTTAGTACTTTAAATTCCTTTCTAAGCACTGCTCTTGCTATATCTCACAAATTCTGGTAAGTTGTATTTCCATTTAATTTATTTCAAAATATTTTTAAATTTCTCTTGAGACTTCTTTGACCTCTGTGTTATCTGATCACATGTTTAATCCCCAGCTATTCTTCTTTTATTTAGTTTAATTTCACAGTGGTCTGAGAGCATATTTTGTACTCTTTCAAATTTATTTTAGTGGTTTTATGGCTTGAGATGTGACCTATCTTTGTGAATGTTCCATGTACGCTTGAGAAGAGTGTTTATTCTGCTGTTATTGAAGGAAGTATTTAATAAATAAATATTTATTAGATATAATTGATTGTTGATGTTGATCAGTTCAACTGTGTCCTTACTGATCTTCTGCTTACTGAGTCTGTCAACTACTGATAGAAGGGTGATGAAGTCTATAATTAAAGTAGTGGATTTGTTCATTTGTCTTTGTAGTTTTATTACTTTTTGCCTCACATATTATGACACTTTTGTTAGATGCATACATATTAAAGATTATTATGTCCTCTTGGAGAATGGACAACTTATCATTATGTAGTGCCACTCCTTGTCCCTGATAATTTTGCTTGTTCTGGAGTCTGCTTTGCCTGAGATTAATATAGATACTCTAGCTTTCTTTTGATTATTGTTAGCATGCTATATCTATTTCTTTCCCTTTCTAAAAAATTTATCTTTGTCTTCATATTTAAAGTGAGATTCTTTGGGGGAGGGTACAGAAGGAGAGGGAGAGAGAGAATCTTTAGTAGGCTTCATGCCTAGCACAGAGTCCAATGTGGGGCTTGATCTCACGACCTTGAGATCATGACCTGAACCGAAACCAAGAGTTGGACACTTAACTGACTGAGCCACCTGGTACCCCTAAAGTGGGATTCTTGTAGACAACTTTTATTTGGGTCTTTTAAAAAATCTACTGACATGTGAATATATTTATTAGACTATTCACATTTAAAGTGATAATAATGTAATGGAGTTAATGTCTATCATATTTGTAACTATTTTCTATTTATTATACTTGTTCTTTGTTTCTTGATCTTCCCCTATTTTTCTGCTTTTTCTGATTTTAATTCATCATTTTGTGGTAAGTCACTTATGATAAATCATTTTGTCTCCTCTTAATTAGAATTTTTTTTTTTTAGTGGTTACCTTAGTGTTTGCAATATATATTTATAATAAATTTAAGTCCACGTTCAAATACCATGCTGTTTCATGGATACTCCAATTATCTTATTACACAGTAGTCCCATTTTCCCCCTCTTATCCCTTACATTGTTGTCATTCATTTTATTTATCCATATGCTATAATATCCAGTGCATTGTTGCTATTATTAATTAGAAAGTTATTAGATCAATTGAGAAGAAGGAAAATAAACAATTCTGTTTCTACCTTCATTTTTTCTTTCTGTGATGTCCTTTGTTAATGTATGTCTTAGTTTCATGCTTTTTCCTTTTCTTTGAAGAACTTTAAAAATTTCCTGCAAAGAGGATATGCTAGTGGCAAAATCCCCCAGTTTTTTTTCTGTTTGTGAAAGTCTGTTTCTCCTTCACATTGGAAAGATAATTTCACTGGATACAGAATTCTAAATTTGGGTTTTTTTTCTCTTAACATTTAAAGTACATCACTCTATAATCTTGTTTGTGTGGTTTCTGATGAGAAATCTGATGTAATTCTTATCCTTGTTCCTCTATAGGTAAGGTGTTTTTACCCCCTTCTTGCTTCTTTCAAGATTTTTTCCTTGTCTTTGGTTTTCTGCAGTTTGAATATGATATGTTTTGAGTATTTATCCTCCTTGGTGTTTTCTGAGCCTCTTGGATGTGGTCTGGTGTCTGTTACTAATTTTGGGAAATTCTTGATTAATTTTGCTTTAAGTATTTCTGTTCCTTCCTTCAATCTCTCCCTCCCTCCCTCTCTCCCTTCTTCCCATCCTCCTACTTCCCTCCCTTCTTTCCTTCATTCTCCTTGTGGCATTCCCATCATACATATGTTACACTTTTTTAAATTGTCCAGTAGTTATTATATATTTTGTTCTGTTTCCTGCCCCCCCACCCACTTTCTTTTTCCTCTTTCTCTTTAGTTTGGGAAGTTTCTGTTGACATATCTTAAAGCTCGTTGCTTGTTTCTTTAAGCTTTGAGCATTTCCTTCTTATTCTTTTTAGAGTGTCCATCTTTTCATGTACATTACCCATCTGTTTTTGTACATTATTTATTTATTTATTTTTTGGTCAGAGCTCTTAGTTATTTTAAATCCATACTTGATAATTTGTATGTGTGTCATATCTGAATGTAGTTCTGATATTTGCTTTGTCTCCTCAGATGGTTGGGTTTTTCTTTTACTTGTTTAGAATGTTTTCTAATTTTTGTTGATAGCCAGACATAGTATTCGAGTAATAGGAACTGAGGTAGGTACTTAGGCTTTTAGAGTGAGGTTTGTTTGTTTGTTTGTTTTTGTCATTCTAGCTAGGAGCTGGGCGCTGTCTAATGTTTCCCATAGCTGTAGGTGGCAGGGATTGCAGTTTCTTCTAATTTCCTTTTTCTTTTTTAAAAAATCTTTCCCTATCTCTATTGTCTTTGGTCTTCCTAAGAATTCCTCCTTGAGTAGAGTTTGTGACTTGCAGCTTGCAACTTTTTCAATTTAACCCACTGCTGACATACTGAAGCCTCATTGATATGGTAGGGTTTTGAGGAAGAAAAGCATTGTAAAATCTTATGATTAGATCTCATTTTTTAGTGGGCCTGAGTCTTTGGGATGCAACTTTCTGAAATGTTTTTAGTCTTTTTTTATTCCTCTTTACATAACCAGATGGCTAGAGGAGGCTAGAGTTGCCAATTGTTCTTCCTCCAGGTTGGATAAGGCTCAAGTACTCTTCCTTGGAGTGCAGGCCTTTATCCGGGAATGCTTTAGGGACAATGCAGAATGGTTACTCTGTTCTCCCCTCCCTCATCTAAAACACAGGGGTATTTATTTAAATAATTTTCCTCATGAGAACCTGGTAGAGTTCTTGGAGCTAAAATCTGTACAAGTATTGGGGCCCCTGTAAGTATGGACCCTTGGTTTTTGTCCTCCCCCACACTTCGCTCCTTTTATTTTGGGAAAGTATTTCATTCCTTTATATTATTATACATTCATCCAGTGAGGGGCATCTGGACTGTTTTAAGGTTGAAATTATTATGAAAAGCTCTGCTATGAACATTGACGAACAAGTCTTTGTGCGCATCTAAGTTTTCATTTCACTTAATACATTTCCCTATGTAAATATCTAGGAGTAAATGTGCTGCTTCTGTGGTAAGTACATGTTAAATGTAAAAAGAAACTGTCACACTTGATTTAAAAGCATTTGTATCATTTTACATTCTCCAACTATACATGAGAATACGTAATTTGTCCAGATCATTGCCAACACTTGTAATTTTTCCAAATCCTTGTCAACGCTTCCAATTTTATGGGAAATCATTTTGTCTCCTCTTAATTAGAATTTTTTTTTCAATTTTTAGCCTTTTTAATTTTGAGCTTCCTAGTTGGGGGGGGGAGTATTGTTATCTTATTACAGTTTTATTTTGCATTTTCCTGTTATTTAATCATGTTGCAATCTTTTCACATGCTTACTGGCAATTTCTTTACCTCTTTTGGGTGAGTGTCTGTCTTTTCCCCATTTTTTAAGTGTTGATATAACATATCAACATATTACTTTCATATTACTTACAACATATTACTTTCAGGTGAAAAGCATAATGATTCGATATTTATATATATATTGAGGAACCACCACAGTAAGACTAAATGACATCCATCTCCACATAGTTGTAATTTTTTTCTTGTGGTAAGAACTTACCAGTCACCTGCTATACATTACATCTCTAGAACTTATTTATTTTATAATTGCAAGTCTGTACCTCTTTTCTTTTTTAAGATTTTATTTATTTGACAGAGAGAGATAGCAGTAGAGAGAAGACAAACAGAGGGAGTGAGAGAGGGAGAAGCAGGCTCCCCACTGAGCAGGGAGCCCAACACAAGGCTCAATCCCAGGACCCTGGGATCATGACCTGAGCCAAAGCAGATGCTTAACCACTAAGCCAACCAGGTATCCCACAAGTCTGTACCTTTTGACTAATTTCACCTCCGGGGTTTTTCATTTTTGAAGTAGTTCATACTCAGCCTCCAACACTTTGTAAAACTTACTGTTTAATTCTTCCTACTCCTTACTGGCTCTGGTACCTTCTGTTGTAGGTAAGCTGATCTCAGCTGTGCTTCTCTGTATGTGCCTATCTCTCCAGATTTTGGGTGGTGATTTGCTTTGCTACCTCAGTTCTCTGGAGGAGCTAAGAAAAAAAATCATTGTTTTTTTTACTCTCTTCAGCCTTTTTCTTGTGATGGGAGTGATGACCTCTTATCTCTTTGCATGTCGAATCTAAACCAGAAGTCATAATTATCTGTTAAAGAGAGAAAAAAAATCCTTTATATTTTTACCATTTCTGGTATTTTTCACTTTTTTTGGGTGTAGTTTCAAACTTCCTTGTGTATCCCACATTTTCTTCTAGAAGAACTTCATTTAACATTTAGTGCTAGTATGCTGACATTGAATTCTATTAGTTTCTTTTTTCTTCTTTTTACATTTTTCTATATTTTTTCTTTGTATTTCTATATTTTCTTTTTTATTTTCTTACTTTTTTATTTCTTTTGACCTCATAATTGAAAGATATTTATGGTGGAAATGAAATTCTGGAATGACTGCTATCTTTCAGCACTTTAAAGGTGTCAGTCTGTTGTCTTCTGGCTTCAGTTATTTCTGCTGAGGAATCTCCTGTAATTTTTCTTTTTTTCTAGATACCACCAAGATTTTCTGAATATCTTTGTTTTTCAGCACTTGGACTATGATGTGTGCAATCCACATACCCCCCCCCCCCACTTGATGTTCTGAACATTTCTTTGATTTGTGATTTCTTATCCTGTATTAATTAAGGGAATTTCTCAGTTGTTCCCTCTTTTGGTGACTCCAGTTATACAGAAATTAGGCCATTTGATAATGTCCCATAACTTCTGAATGATGTTCTGATTTTTACTTCTCTGCTTGTTTCATTTTTGTATAATTTCTATTTACCTATTTTCAAACTTAGATTTTTTTTCCTCAGCTGCAGCTTCAGTTTTCTAATAGCTCCATCTAAGAAATCCTTTATCTCTGATAGTTTTTTATTTCTAGTATTTCCATTTGATTTTTTAAGGTAGTTTCTTGTCACTCTACTGAAATTTTCCACTTGCTCATATATGTTATCTTCCTTTTCCACTTGATCCTTTAATGTTGTGCAGTGACCTATTGCTCATTTTAGTCGGAGACTTTATTAAAATCAGTGTTGCCATCCGTATTTCTACCAAAATTCTGTTCATGGTGACTTAGGTGTTCTCTAAGAAAATGGGAACTTTGGAGCTCTCTTCTTTTCTTCCAGAGCTCTTAACAGAATTGCCTTTAAGTGTCCTTTCATGGCAGTCTAGGCTTTTTCTAGCATGAACCTCGAACTCTTCCAGCCCCTATGCATTACCCAGTTATAAAGCTACTTCTGCATTAAGTATTGTTACAGCAGCACCACCAATTCTCAGTACCAGTTTTCCTCCTAGTGACTTCAAGCTGCTATAACAAAATACCATAAAAAGCTTAAACAGCAGACATTTACTTCTCACAGTTTTGGATGCTTAAAGTCCAAGATTGGGGTGCCAGCCTGGTCATGTTTTGGTGAGGACTTTTTTCCAGATTGCAGATTGCCATCTTCTTGTATTTTCACATGTGGAAAAAGAGCTGTCTGGCTCTCCGGTCTTTGTATGAGGGCACTGATCCCATTCATGAGGACTCCACTCTCATGATCTAATTACCTCCCAAAGGCCCCACCTCCAAATACCATCACATTGGGGTTAGGGTTTCAATATAAGAATTTTGGAGGGACACAGACATTCAGTCCTTTATAGGTAGAAACCAGGTGCAAGCTTTTCAGAGTCCTCTCTTAGTGAGGTCACACAGAATGTACTTAATTCCCCCAACAAGTTGTGACAACTTGTATGAAATGTTTTATACCAAGGAAGCTCACCTGAGGCTAGGAATGAGGGCCTTTCTTAGGGGTCAGTCATGGAGGCACATAGTACTCGTGTGACTGATGGTGGTCACTAAAATTCCTGATGTCCATAAAGAAATCAGGTGTTCAACATAGAGCACATCATTTATACAGTGTAGGCACAGTGAGCCTCTTTTCTCATTAAGGGAAAGTTTTGCCTGGCAAGTTCCCAGATGACAGCCAGGGGCCCCCCTTGCAAGTAGGTTTTTCTAAGTGTAGCAGCCTCGGGCCTGCTATGTCAACTTTTATCTACACATGCATAAAATGTGTATGGTTTGTGACCGTACCCTATAAGTAAATAGTTTCTTGGGTTATATGAGCCAAGGTCTATTGATTAAAGGTACAGGAACTATATATTTCAGAAGGGACACTCTCTTGTAATTACGGGCATATGTCTCAAAGAGAGAGGCAGGCAAGAGGGAAGATAAAAAGGAAAAGCAGACCAATGGACCTGATGTTGAGGAGGTTTCAGGGAATTTGCCAAAGCAATTTATGTCATGAATGAAACCAACAGTAGAAGATTGTTTATCTTGATACCTAAATAGCAGAACCATCTAGGTAATGAAATCATTTTAAAATGGTGTTTTTAGTAAGCAGTTATTTTTACTAATGCCATTCTAATAATTGAAAAAGTATCTGCTAAGAGTGTGGCTCATGGTAAGTATGTCAGTTCCTGGGTTGCAAGTGGCTCTGAGCACTGTTGACACAGATTCTAGTGCTTTTAAAAATACAAACAAGGGGAGGAGTCAAGATGGCAGAGAAGTAGCAGGCTGAGACTACTTCAGGTAGCAGGAGATCAGCTAGATAGCTTATCTAAAGATTGCAAACACCTACAAATCCAACGGGAGATCGAAGAGAAGAAGAACAGCAATTCTAGAAACAGAAAATCAACCACTTTCTGAAAGGTAGGACTGGCGGAGAAGTGAATCCAAAGCGACGGGAAGATAGACTGCGGGGGGAGGGGCCGGCTCCCAGCAAGCGGCAGAGCAACGGAGCACAAAATCAGGACTTTTGAAAGTCTGTTCCACTGAGGGACATCGCTCCAGAGGCTTAACCGGGGTGAAGCCCACGCGGGGTCAGTGTGGCCTCAGGTCCCGCAGGGTCACAGAAGGGTCAGGGGTGTCTGAGTGTCGCAGAGCTTACAGGTATTAGAACGGGGAAGCCGGCTACAGAGACAGAGCCGAGGAGTGAGCTCTAAGCTCGGAGTTACTTTGAACCGGTCACAGGCTCTGTCAGCTTGGAGCGCGGCCGGAGGCCAGGGCGACGGGAGTAATTGGGCGCTGTTCTCTGAGGGCGCACTGAGGAGTGGGGCCCCGGGCTCTCGGCTCCTGCGGGCCGGAGACTGGGAGGCCGCCATCTTCATTCACGTCCTCCAGAACTCTATGGAAATCTCTCCGGGAACAAAAGCTCCCGAAAGCAAACCCGATCGGATTACTCAGCCCGGCCCTGGGTAAGGGCGGTGCAACTCCGCCTGGGGCAAAGACACTTGAGAATCACTACAACAGGCCCCTCCCCCAGAAGATCAACAAGAAACCCAGCCAGGACGAAGTTCACCTACCAAGGAGTGCAGTTTCAATACCAAGGAGAGCAGCGGAATTCCAGAGGAGGAGAAAGCAAAGCACAGAACTCATGGCTTTCTCCCCATGATTCTTTAGCCTTGCAGTTAATTTAATTTTTTTTTCTTTTTCAGTTTTTTTTCTCTTCTTCTGCTAAATTTTTTTAACTTTTACCCTTTTCTTTTTTAACGTTTTTTAACTAGTTTATCTAATATATATATATATATTTTCCTTTTTATATTTTTTCTTTATTTATTTTCTTTTTAAAAATTCTTTCTTTTTTTTTTTTTTCCTATCTGAACCTCTTTTTATCCCCTTTCTCCCCCCCTCACGATTTGGGATCTCTTCTGATTTGGTTAACGCATATTTTCCTGGGGTTGTTGCCACACTTTTAGTATTTTACTTGCTCCTTCATATACTCTTCTCTGGACAAAATGACAAGGCGGAAAATTTCACCACAAAAAAAAGAACAAGAGGCAGTACCAAAGGCTAGGGACCTAATCAATACAGACATTGGTGATATGTCAGATCTAGAGTTCAGAATGGCGATTCTCAAGGTTCTAGCCGGGCTCAGAAAAGGCCTGGAAGATATTAGAGAAACCCTCTCTGGAGATATAAAAGCCCTTTCTGGAGAAATAAAAGAAATAAAATCTAACCAAGTTGAAATCAAAAAAGCTATTAATGAGGTGCAATCAAAAATGGAGGCTCTCACTGCTAGGATAAATGAGGCAGAAGAAAGAATTAGCGATATAGAAGACCAAATGACAGAGAATACAGAAGCTGAGCAAAAGAGGGACAAACAGCTACTGGACCACGAGGGGAGAATTCGAGATATAAGTGACACCATAAGACAAAACAACATTAGAATAATTGGGATTCCAGAAGAAGAAGAGAGAGGGGAGCAGAAGGTATATTGGAGAGAATTATTGGAGAGAATTTCCCCAATATGGCAAAGGGAACAAGCATCAAAATCCAGGAGGTTCAGAGAACCCCCCCCTCAAATTCAATAAGAATAGGTCCACACCCCGTCACCTAATAGTGAAATTTACAAGTCTTAGTGACAAAGAGAAAATCCTGAAAGCAGCCCTGGAAAAGAAGTCTGTAACATACAATGGTAAAAATATTAGATTGGCAGCAGACTTATCCACAGAGACCTGGCAGGCCAGAAAGAGCTGGCATGATATATTCAGAGCACTAAACGAGAAAAACATGCAGCCAAGAATACTATATCCAGCTAGGCTATCATTGAAAATAGAAGGAGAGATTAAAAGCTTCCAGGACAAACAAAAACTGAAAGAATTTGCAAACACCAAACCAGCTCTACAGGAAATATTGAAAGGGGTCCTCTAAGCAAAGAGAGACCCTAAAAGTAGTAGATCAGAAAGGAACAGAGACAATATACAATAACAGTCACCTTACAGGCAATACAATGGCACTAAATTCATATCTCTCAATACTTACCCTGAATGTGAATGGGCTAAATGCCCCAATCAAAAGACACAGGGTATCAGAATGGATAAAAAAACAAAACCCATCTATATGTTGCCTACGAGAAACTCATTTTAAACCCGAAGACACCTCCAGATTTAAAGTGAGGGGGTGGAAAAGAATTTACCATGCTAATGGACATCAGAAGAAAGCGGGAGTGGCAATCCTTATATCAGATCAATTAGATTTTAAGCCAAAGACTATAATAAGAGATGAGGAAGGACACTATATCATACTCAAAGGATCTGTCCAACAAGAAGATCTAACAATTTTAAATATCTATGCCCCTAACGTGGGAGCAGCCAACTATATAAACCAATTAATAACAAAATCAAAGAAACACATCGACAATAATACAATAATAGTAGGGGACTTTAACACTCCCCTCACTGAAATGGACAGATCATCCAAGCAAAAGATCAACAAGGAAATCAAGGCCTTAAATGACACACTGGACCAGATGGACATCACAGATATATTCAGAACATTTCATCCCAAAGCAACAGAATACACATTCTTCTCTAGTGCACATGGAACATTCTCCAGAATAGATCACATCCTCGGTCCTAAATCAGGTCTCAACCATTATCAAAAGATTGGAATCATTCCCTGCATATTTTCAGACCACAATGCTCTGAAGCTAGAACTCAATCACAAGAGGAAATTTGGAAAGAACCCAAATACATGGAGACTAAACAGCATCCTTCTAAAGAATGAATGGGTCAACCAGGAAATTAAAGTAGAATTGAAAAAAATCATGGAAACAAAAAATGAAAACACAAAGGTTCAAAATCTGTGGGACACAACAAAGGCAGTCCTGAGAGGAAAATATATAGCGGTACAAGCCTTTCTCAAGAAACAAGAAAGGTCTCAGGTACACAACCTAACCCTACACCTAAAGAAGCTGGAGAAAAAACAAGAAAGAAACCCTAAACCCAGCAGGAGAAGAGAAATCATAAAGATCAGAGCAGAAATCAATGAAATAGAAACGAAAAAAACAATAGAACAAATCAACGAAACTAGGAGCTGGTTCTTTGAAAGAATTGATAAGATTGATAAACCCCTGGCCAGACTTATCAAAAAGAAAAGAGAGAGGACCCAAATAAATAAAATCATGAATGAAAGAGGAGAGATCACAACCAACACCAAAGAAATACAGACAATTATAAGAACATACTATGAGCAACTCTATGCCAACAAATTTGACAATCTGGAAGAAGTGGATGCATTCCTAGAGACATATAAACTACCACAACCGAACCAGGAAGAAATAGAAAGCCTGAACACACCCATAACCAGTAAGGAGATTGAAACAGTCATCAAAACTCTCCAAACAAACAAAAGCCCAGGGCCAGACGGCTTCCCGGGGGAATTCTACCAAACATTTAAAGAAGAACTAATTCCTATTCTCCTGAAACTGTTCCAAAAAATAGAAATGGAAGGAAAACTTCCAAACTCATTTTATGAGGCCAGCATCACCTTGATCCCAAAACCAGACAAGGATCCCATCAAAAAAGAGAACTACAGACCAATATCCTTGATGAACACAGATGCAAAAATTCTCACCAAAATACTAGCCAATAGGATTCAACAGTACATTAAAAGGATTATTCACCACGACCAAGTGGGATTTATTCCAGGGCTGCAAGGTTGGTTCAACATCCGCAATTCAATCAATGTGATACAACACATTAATAAAAGAAAGAACAAGAACCATATGATACTCTCCATAGATGCTGAAAAAGCATTTGACAAAGTACAGCATCCCTTCCTGATCAAAACTCTTCAAAGTGTAGGGATAGAGGGCACATACCTCAATATTATCAAAGCCATCTATGTAAAACCCACCGCAAATATCATTCTCAATGGAGAAAAACTGAAAGCTTTTCCGCTAAGGTCAGGAATCCGTTATCACCACTGCTATTCAACACAGTACTAGAAGTCCTAGCCCCAGCAATCAGACAACAAAAGGAAATTAAAGGCATCCAAATTGGCAAAGAAGAAGTCAAACTATCACTCTTCGCAGATGATATGATACTATACGTGGAAAACCCAAAAGACTCCACTCCAAAACTGCTAGAACTTGTACAGGAATTCAGTAAAGTGTCAGGATATAAAATCAATGCCCATAAATCAGTTGCATTTCTCTACACCAACAACAAGACAGAAGAAAGAGAAATTAAGGAGTCCATCCCATTTACAATTGCACCCAAAACTATAAGATACCTAGGAATAAACCTAACCAAAGAGGCTAAGAATCTATACACAGAAAACTATAAAGTACTCATGAAAGAAATTGAGGAAGACACAAAGAAATGGAAAAATGTTCCATGCTCCTGGATTGGAAGAATAAATATTGTGAAAATGTCTATGCTACCTAAAGCAATCTACACATTTAATGCAATTCCTATCAAAGTACCATCCATTTTTTTCAAAGAAATGGAATAAATAATCCTAAAATTTATATGGAACCAGAAAAGACCTCGAATAGCCAAATGAGTATTGAAAAAGAAAGCCAAAGTTGGTGGCATCACGATTCCGGACTTCAAGCTCTATTACAAAGCTGTCATCATCAAGACAGCATGGTACTGGCACAAAAACAGACACATAGATCAATGGAACAGAATAGAGAGCCCAGAAATAGACCCTCAACTCTATGGTCAACTAATCTTCGACAAAGCAGGAAAGAATGTCCAATGGAAAAAAGACAGCCTCTTCAATAAATGGTGTTGGGAAAATTGGACAGCCACATGCAGAAAAATGAAATTGGATCATTTCCTTACACCACTCACGAAAATAGACTCAAAATGGATGAAGGACCTCAATGTGAGAAAGGAATCCATCCAAATCCTTGAGGAGAACACAGGCAGCAACCTCTTCGACCTCAGCCGCAGCAACATCTTCCTCGGAACATCACCAAAGGCAAGGGAAGCAAGGGCAAAAATGAACTATTGGGATTTTATCAAGATCAAAAGCTTTTGCACGGCAAAGGAAACAGTCAACAAAACCAAATGACAACTGACAGAATGGGAGAAGATATTTGCAAACGACATATCAGATAAAGGGCTAGTGTCCAAAATCTAGAAAGAACTTAGCAAACTCAACACACAAAGAACAAATAATGCAATCAAGTAATGGGCAGAGGACATGAACGGACATTTCTGCAAAGACAACATCCAGATGGCCAACAGACACATGAAAAAGTGCTCCACATCACTCGGCATCAGGGAAATACAAATCAAAACCACCATGAGGTATCACCTCACATCAGTCAGAATGGCTAAAATTAACAAGTCAGGAAATGACAGATGCTGGTGAGGATGCGGAGAAAGTGGAATCCTCCTATACTGTTGGTTGGAATGCAAGCTGGTGCAACCACTCTGGAAAACAGCATGGAGGTTCCTCAAAATGTTGAAAATAGAACTACCCTATGACCCAGCAATTGCACTGCTGGGTATTTACCCTAAAGATACAAACGTAGTGATCCGAAGGGGCATGTGCACCCGAATGTTTATAGCAACAATGTCTACAATAGCCAAACTATGGAAAGAACCTAGATGTCCATCAACAGACGAATGGATAAAGAAGATGTGGTATATAAACACAATGGAATACTATGCAGCCATCAAAAGAAATGAAATCTTGCCATTTGTGATGACGTGGATGGAACTAGAGGGTATCATGCTTAGCGAAATAAGTCAATCAGAGAAAGGCAACTATCATATGATCTCCCTGATATGAGGGAGAGGAGATGCAACATATGGGGTTAAGGGGGTAGGAGAAGAGTAAATGAAACAAGATAGGATTGGGAGGGAGACAAACCATAAGTGACTCTTAATCTCACAAAACAAACTGAGGGTTGATGGGGGGAGGGGGGTTGGGAGAGGGGGGGTGGGGTTATGGACATTGGGGAGGGTATGTGCTATGGTGAGTGCTGTGAAATGTGTAAACCTGGCAATTCACAGACCTGTACCCCTGGGGATAAAAATATATGTTTATAAAAAATAAAATTAAAAAAAAATCTTTAAAAAAAAAGAAAAAAAATACAAACAAGATGGTAAGGACCCATGAGGGGTGACAGTTCTTTCTCATTCTCATTGGTGGATAGCAACTATTTTCTTAATGTTTAAACTTCCATTAGTAACTTGATTTTTAAAATTGTTCTTACATAATCACCTCAATGTGTTTTATTTTACTTTTGTTGAAGTAGACTACTTATCTTTTATGGCCTTTTAAAAATCTGCTTTATTAAGATATATCATGTTTGAAAATCTTCATCTTGTGAATAAGACATTTTCAGTTTTTCCTTCCCTGTCTCAGTACTTTCTTTTTCTTGTCTGACTGTGTTGGCCAGCACTGCCCGTGGCTCCTAGAAGAGCACTTAAGCATGTCATCCCTCCCTGCTCCATATCCACCAAGCCTCACACACACTTATTGCAGAGAGTGACCAAGAAGCCACTGATCAAAAGTGACATTTCCAAAGGTAACTTTCTATGTGAATATTGGTTATCTTCGTAAGTGGTATAAAACATGCTAAAGAAGCATGCCGTGAGAATTTGGTCATAGGAAATACAGATTCCACAGAAAGGAACTCTTATTCCTGAGGTAACTTTAGGTAGGGCAGTCGGATACTCAGTACTGGGCATTTGGGTTCCTTTCACTCTCTTCTCCCTAGGCCAACACAGGTCTCAGAGAGAATGGGTCATGGTAGAACTTTCAAAAGAATTAAAAATGCTCAGCCCCAAAGGTTGGAATTACCAGGACAAGGTGCTAACTATGTCATTTCAAATTATATTTTGGCATCTTGCATGTAACATAAAGTCCAATATGCAGGAATGGTCTTTGCTGGCATCTGCTTTAATTCTGAGAGCATTTGAGGCAGACTGAAAATAGCACCTTAACTGGGCCTTTGAGAATATGTGCAGTGTTCATTGACTCTTCTTTGGCACTCTAACTCCTGAAGAAAAATGTCCTGCTGTTGTTTCTTGAGCAAACCAAACACTTGTGTTTTCTTCCTCTTGTGATTGTGTGGGGCCACTTTGTGGCATATTGGAACTTTGTCTATCCTCAGTGCTGTATCCCAAAACAAGTACTATTTTTCAAAAAATATTTTCCCCTTCTCAGGATTAATTCCTTGATTTTCTACACTGTAGCAACCTTCTTTAGAGATTGGAGGGAAAGTTTTAATTTAGGGATCTGACCTCTGTAACTTCCCAGAGTTCTTGATGTAGTTATGGAAATTGCCTGGTGATGCATACACATTTTTCATGGAATTAGCTAATCAGTTAATCCATCAAACATTTCTTGAGTGTCTAGAATGTGCTAGTCACTGAACATACAAAAATGAAAAAGTTCTGACTTCAAGGTCTTTTTTTTAAAATTTAATTTAATTTTATTTTATGGCTCAACTTGGGAAGATGAGTCCAGAAATCATTGTGAAAAAGGAAATTATAGGGGAAGAATTGCTGGGGGCTTACTTAGTCAAGCATTGGAGGAAGTGGTAATATGGTAAAAGTTTTCACTATATTTCCTTAAAATTTTCTTTTGCATTTTAATAAATGAAGATTCTGTTTTTATTATATAATTTACTTTTGTAGACTTCATAGACCATCTAGGTTTTAATACAGACTTGTTGAATTGTATAATTTTTTTTAATTGTATAATCTTAAACTATTGCTGACTTACTGTAGTGGCTACAACTCAAAAACTGAATTAAGTGTTAATCAGCTTAATTAAGATATTCTTTTGTCTATCTGTCCTAAGATATACTAGATAAAATGTAGAATAAGATAAATTTATCCAGTTTGATTGTTCTGTTTCTATAGGCCTATGTCAAACTCACTGCCGTAATAAATGCCAGAAATGGGCATGTGTTTCTGATCAAATTTGTTTGCTCTGGGAGCACTACTGACTTCTGTGAAAGATGTGAAACTGGTGACTGTTGTTTTGGGTTAATATGAATTTCAGTCTACTCATCAGTGTGCTAGAGAGATCTTTCCTGTGTGTGGGGGTGTATTTATGTAAAGAGGACAGGTGGGAGTATAGGACCATTCATATGTTTATTGGTGGAATGCAGCATGTAGCATATTTATTTTATTTTTTTTCCTTTTCTTTTTTTATTTTATGTTTTTCTTTTTCTTTTTTTTTTTTGCAATTTTTTTAAATTTTCAGCATAACAATATTCCTTGTTTTTGCACCACATCCAGTGCTCCATGCAATCCGTGCCCTCTCTAATACCCACCACCTGGTTCCCCCAACCTCCCACCCCCCGCTGAATATCTTGAAATTATCTAAAAAAAGTTTTAAAGAAAATTCATTTTCTTTGTCTTTAATTAAGATTGTATCATTTTAAATATTTTTTGGTTCATGTATATGGGAGGCAGAAAGTTGGGCATTATTCTTTGTATTTTTTAGTTACCAGGAAGCTCACCACTGAAGTCCATGACCACAGTACCAGTCGTGAAGCCACCGCTGTCTTTTCAAAAAAGATCTTTTTTCCCCTTCAACAAAGTAGGATTTAAAAAAAATTGAAAGTGTGATCATTAAAATTTGAGATGAAACCATGTTAGAGACTTTATTCAATTTATTATTAATAAAGGAACAGGGAAGATGGCAAAGGTGGTTCAGAGAACATTTGAGGATCCAGATTTTTATAGGTATTTTGAATGAGTGTTAGAATAACAGCACTAGCTTAGATTTAGAAAGTCTGGCTTATTGTCTGACAGAGCAATACATGATAATCTTTAATGTTATATTTCCTATCAGAAATTATTTCTATCCCTACTGGTTAAAGATTTGTAGGTGAATATGGAATTTTACTAAGTCTAGGATTTAAACAATGAGTTGAAGGTACAGTTCATAACTGAATAGTCATAACTGAATAATCTTTGGGAGGGCCTGTTAAATATCATCCTCATATAACATTAAAAGGACATGTCACTTACCCCTACCTTTTTGCCTTCCGTCCATGTTTTAAATAATCTTTAACATCCTGTATCTTGAAATTTTAAAATATGTATGTTTCAAAACATTAACTTTTAGATTCCAATTATAGTAACCCAATATCATTTGCAAGTAGCTAATGGAGAGGTTGCCAGACAAAAAATATTCTAGGTTTAACCAGTGGAAACAACATAACATAATTTTACAGGCCTATTATGGCAAAGGTTAGAAAAGAAAAAAAATGCTTATTCTATCTGAGGATTTTTGATAGATTGAACATGAACTACTTGAAGACAGCCTCTGTAGTTAGTTCTTACCCATTCAGTGTTGAATCCCCAACATCTAGTTTAGCTGAAGTGTGGTGTTAAGAGAGTTAGGTCACTGAGATACAGTGACTGACCAAATGTCGGTAGTAATCTGTGAAACCTGTGGAAACTCCAGCTGTCTAATAGAAATTCCTTTGCATTGTGTGTTTGACCAGGTGAACAACAATTGTGTGCTGGCCCCAGGATGCCATTCAGACCTTCTGCCTGACTCTCGGGGCACAAGGCTCAGTACCTGCAGAAGCATTTTACCCACCTCATCCGGGCATGGGGACAACATGTCTTCATACAGGAAGGCCGCAAAAGAGTCTGGTAAATTCTCGTGCCTCGCATACTTTGGGGGGTGTGAGGAGCAGGAGGAACAGAACAGTGGTTCTCAGACTATGTATGTGGGAACCACCTGTTAATTTGTTAACCTGCAGGTTTTGATTCACTGGGTCTGTGCACGAACTCAAGATTGTGTAGTCTAACAAGCTGTCACACTTAAGAGTAGCGGCGACTAGAGTCTTGTGTTTTATTTTACTCTTTCCAAATAACATTTTTTCCAGTTATGTAAATAATAATAAGTTACATATATAGCATATAATAAATAATTTTTATACAGTAATAAATATTATATATTTATTGCAGAGAATCTGGGAAATACAAACAAGCACAAAAGCACAGAGAAGGTGGCTTTCGGTGTATACTACTAACAGTGTTCTAATGAGATGCCACTGTCTCCAGGTGACCCATACTGTCATTGTCTTGTCTCCAACACTGGTAGCTTACTGTCATTTTTCAACATTTTTTTTATACCTTTCCTCACTCTTTTTAAGTTCAGCTCAGCTGCTGCTCCCTCTTCTCTCCTGCCCTCCTTGTTCTCAGTGTTGCTCCCCACTCAGAAGGCTAAGCCAGAGCTCTGCAGAGGGTCGTCCTTGCTGGGCTGCTTCTCTGGTCTTGCAGCTCTGACTCCAAAAGTCCTTCTGGTCCTGTCTACATCTGAAAGACCCAGAAGCAGCTTGCTTCTTCATTGTGATACTACTTACCCGAGCACATTTGTGGTCTCCAGTTTTTTTTTTTTTTCCTTCCATTATAGACATTACTATTGACAACATGTTAATATTTATGGATTTTATACTTGTGCTAGATTCTTTCTTTAGGATAAATTCTCAGGATTGGGATCCTTGAGCTAATGGGTCTGAATTTTGTGTTGCTTTTATTCTCTGTTGCCACCATTATTTTCCAGAAAATGTTAATCCTATTACGAGCAGTACGTTAGTTATACTGTAACCTGCCTTTGGTGTTATTGCAGCCAAGAAGGTAATTTAGTTTTTATGAAATGATATTTTGAGCCTTCTTTTTCCTTCCATTTCTGTGATTACTTTTCAGGACTATTTATTTCATTTTATGTAACTTGATTTTTTAAAAAATCTGCTTACTGCTTTTTCCTTTTTGAGATAACAGTGCACTAACAGTTCATCAATTATTTTCTGAACTTCTATTTAAGAATCTGATCAAATTATAGATTTTTACTGGAGATTTTTTAAATGTAATTTTGAATCAGTTTCTTTCCTATTTTATGTCCCAAACACATCATTCCTTTGTTTTAGGTTTCGTGAAAAGTACAAAAACAGCACACACACAAAATAGTGGAGGCACTCATTTACTTAAGACCTTTGCAATTACTGTGCAAGTGACCAAACTGACTGGTTCCTTAAAATAAATTATTATGAAAGTAGCAGTTGTCATATTTTATTGGTAAAATGTTTTAGATTCTAAATACATATGGCCATTTATAGCTTTGTTCTTTTATTGTCACCTAGTGAATGGTCTCTTTTCTCAAGGAAAGAGTGTGCTTTGCAAAATTGCTTTGCAAACTGTATAGATGGAATTAAAGTCCACAATAAGAGAGACAGACAGAGCAAGAACCAAGTTACTTTGAATGAATTAAAATCTTTAGCCAGTCCCTAAATCACTTATTAGAAACATTTATAGTTTTTGCAGAATTCCAGCTGGAATTTGTATTTTCTCTTCTGGGCTTCCTTAAGGCTTTTTAAAATATCCTTATTAGAGTGCTTGTTTTATTGTCTCACATTCTAGTTATTTTTATACTTCCCTATTGAAGGACAGACTTCTGGAGGGTAAAGGTTGAGTCTTTCTTCCTCTTTGCTTAAGCACACTCGGTGCTTTGTATATTGTAGATATTTAATAATGTTTGTTGAGTTAAACATTATTGCAGAGCTGCTTTTCATGATGGAAGAGAGAGAATAGAAGAGGTACTACTAATCTGTAGTTTCTACAATACGTTGTCCTTCAAGAAATGACAGATTAGCAGTTTTGATTTATGGCAAATTTGTATTACCAAACAGATCATTTGTGAGCCCCTAGGAGAGGATGAAATGATCTTGTAAGAACTGAGTTTCACTAAGAACAAGACAGGTTAAACCAGCTTCTAACTAGAGTAGTCTGGAGCAGCCCTGTATCAAGAAGAAGCTTTCCTAATCCTGATAGGGTAAATGTTCTTCTTCCTGGCCACCCTAAGATTAGGATGACCCAAACCACCAAACACCAGGAAATCTCTTGCTTGGAACATTTGATGTCCCTAAAGCCTCCCCTGGAATCCCATTGCGAAATGAGATAGGTGCTTGAACTTAGCAGTGCTTGCTGATGTCAGAAGTCATCCCTTTTTGATTCTGAAAGTGGTAGAATACTCAGGAGATTCAGTTACTAGTTCAACTAGTTAACTAGTCGCTTAGATGTCCTCTTGGCAAAGTCTTTGTGAAGATCCTCAGCCTTCTTCATGTTTTAGGCTCCTTAAAACTTAGCCACAGTAACCTGAAATTTTAGGTCATCTTGTTGCTTGAGGTCCAATAAAATTTGAATTAACAAAACCATGTAGGACCTGAGCTAGCTAGTCCAGGGTTTATGCTACTCTCTGTTAGTTCCTGAGAATCCTGGAAGAGAACACAGTTCTCATTATGGTAAATGTCCTTGCCAAAACTCACCGCTGGGTTCTTTATGCTAGTTCACCTTTAGTTATTTGAGAAAGAGATATTTCTTGCTTACCTTCCCACCCATGTATCTGAGAAAGGGTGACATTTGCATCTTGTTTTTAAGGCCTCTCAGTGCATGCCCACCTGTCAGGGTGCCAGCTGGGGTATTTAGAGGAGTTACTGGAAAATACTTTTGATTCTGTGTCTCATGTGAGTACAGTGACAGGCTGCATAGCTCCCAGATGCTGAATTGATGTACAACAGGCTACGAAATCAGTCCATGTATCTTTTATAGTAATTATGTCCTTCCCTCCTGGTTCTTCTCTATTGAGAACCATCCTGACTCTGGCCATTGGTCGAGGAGTCTCCATCCACAACAAGGTTTTATGGGATATAAATACACCAGGGGCTGCTACTAGGGCTCAGCTAATATGGCATTGCTTACCATTGGGAAAATCCCACAGGCAACCTAGACTTGCTCAACTCCCATGAAATCTCTGTTATGTAAACTTTCAAGAAACCATATTCTGGATTCTCCCTGAATCACTTAAGTAATACAGGTGACTACTTCTCTACTATCATACCTTCATTTGTTCACATTCTTCCTGTCTTTTATTATTCCTGACCATTCCCATGGGCCCATGGATATTGTTACGTATCAGGACTTTCAGAACATGCTCTACAAATAGTCTCCTTCAAGGCATCTTCAGGGCCCGAGCCAAGGAGAAAGGCTAGACACCAAAGGAGTTCGTAGGAACTTGAGGCTTAGATTTTCTTAGGGACAGGATTTCAGACGGGAAAAAAGGGACACCTTACCTTATCCCAAGGCTAGGGAATCTGGGAAGGAGAAGGGTGAGACAAGGAGGTGTTCTGTCCATCCTGGTACTTTTAAACATTCATGTCTACCCCTAAGCCCCATATGAGCACACATAAAAATGGGTCTCTGATGTCTTCATTTTTCATGGGCCTCATTAATTTATGGTCTTATATGCCTTCTATGACTTACTCCTGCCCTTCTAGCTGTCTACTTCATATTTCAGTCCTTGAATTGATACCTAGTATTACTTCTCTGGTTTTAACCTTTTACTTTCCTTCTTTGATTCTCATTTGGGCTCTTCTTCTGACCAAGGGATTTTCATGGTTTTGAAACAATACCATTTGCATCAACTAATCTAGAATCCATGAAGGAAGGGCAATTTCCCACCACCCTAACAAAAAAGCTTTCCATGTTGCCCAACACCTTGCATTTGTCTAAAACTGGGAAAAGTGTTCTTTTTTTTTTTTTAAGATTTTATTTATTTGTCAGAGAGAGAGAGAGAGAGCACAAGCAGGCAGAATGGCAGGCAGAGGCATAGAGAGAAGCAGCAGGGAGCCTGATGTGGGACTCAATCCCAGGACCCTGGGATCATGACCTGAGCTGAAGGCACCTAGGCATCCCTAGGGAAAAATACTCTTATTGCTAGAGAAACATGTAAAAAGATTAATAAGATAGACCACACAATGACAGTTGATAACAAAACTCATTGTTCTGTGGACATTTATCTAGTGCATGTTCTGGCCTGGGCACTGTATTCTGGGTTGGAAGTAGGGAAGTGGAGAAAGCATGGTCTCTCCGAGGAGATTACAATATACTGTGGAAATGTGTATGCAGGTAAATTGTAATACAAATGGTAATCCTATAATAGTCATATCAGAAAGGTGCTATAGTGATCTCAGATTTGTAAAAGAGGCTAAAGGTAAAACATAGTAAGAATTAAAATTGATGCTTTTTGTTTATGTTAAAAAGTTCATCTTTGAATATGACCAGGGCAAGCTCTGCTTAAAATATATTTGGGAGACAAGAACCTGAGTGATCCTTGCACTGAAACATGGTAGATGCAGTACAGGCTTTAGTGTATGCCCCCTCTGGACATCCTACTGAAGAGGAAGTGAAGGAAGGAAAAGATGTAAACCTGCCAATACATCTTGACAGGAGAGGAGACATTAGCAGATGAAAAAGGTTAACCATTTTGGAAGGAAAGGAGGTGGGCAATGCCTTTAGCAGAGCAGAGAAGAAACCCACCTGTCGGAAAGGGTTGGGGTAGGAGAGCCACCAAGTAGAAACTGTCATAATTCTGCATTGGAACTATGAAATGTTTAGGGATTTAAGGTGCTGAGTGAAACAGTATAATTGTGTAGAGTCTGTCTTAGAACTTTTTAGATACCTACGTTTCTTCTATTAGCCTGAGCTGCAAGATAAGTGTTCTTCTCCCACGTTGGCAGATGATAGGAGGCTTGCTCTATATAGGCGATTGTGGAGGAGTTGGTTTGGAATGGGAGTGGGCTGCTAGGCTGAAAATGGGGAAGTAGTTAAAAGTCTACACTTAACATGAGGTCAAGAGTCTTCTTCCCTCCTTCCCCTCAACTGGCCTTTTTTCTTCCATTCAGCTCTCAACAAGGCTCGCAGCTAGGTTTATACTCCCCAGGCAGGAAATCAAAGGACTTTTCCCTGGGGAAATTGACTGGGTAGAGAAAAGATCCACAGACTTTGGAGAATTCTCAAAGAACAATGTGTGTATCTCCCTGTCTCTTTTAATTTTCATACAACAAGGATTACTTACTACTAGTCAAAAAGCCATACAGCCACATACATAGCTCCTAATTGCCTTCTTAATATCTCAGTGTTATGCATGAATGAATAGCCAAAGGTGACCAGATAGCTAAAGAAAGCCGTTGAGTAAAATAAGCTAATGGGGGAAAAAATGAATCCAGAGATAATACAAGTAGAAAGCAAATAGTAAATACTGTAATTAATATACTTAGAGAACTAAGAAATAATACTGCACAAGAAATGTGAACAAGATGGTCAAAATAATAAGCAGAAAGAGCTCTGAGAAATTTAGCAACACTTAGCAGAAATAAATATCAGAATTGAATACAAAATTGGCAAGGCAGGAAACAACAAATGTTGGAGAGGTTGTGGAGAAAGGGGAACCCTCTTACACTGTTGGTGGGAATGCAAGTTGGTGCAGCCACTTTGAAAAACAGTGTGGAGGTTCCTGAAAAAGTTAAAAATAGAACTACCCTATGACCCAGCAATTGTACTATTGGGTATTTACCCCAAAGATACAGATGTAGTGAAAAGAAGGGCCATATGTACCTCAGTGTTCATAGCAGCAATGTCCACAATAGCCAAACTGTGGAAAGAGCCAAGATGCCTTTCAACAGACGAATGCATAAAGAAGGTGTGGTCCGTATGTACAGTGGACTATTACTCAGTATTCAGAAAGGACGAATACCCAACATTTTCATGGACATGGATGGAACTGGAGGGGATTATGCTAAGTGAAATAAGTCAAGCAGAGAAAGATAATTATCATATGACTTCACTTATATGTGGAACATAAAGAATAGCATGGAGGACATTAGGAGAAGGAAGGGAAAAATGAAGGGGGGATATCAGAGGGGGAGACGAACCATGAGAGACTGTGGATCTGGGAAACAAACAGGAGAGTTTTAGCAGGGAGGGGGTGGGGCGATGGGTGAGCCTGGTGACGGGTATTAAGGAGGACATGGATTTCATGGAGCACTGGGTGTTATATGCAAGCAATGAATCATGGAGCATTACATCAAAAACTAATGATGTACTCTAAGGTGACTAACATAATAAAATAAAAAAGAATTGAATATAAAGTTAGATCTGTTTTTCAGAAAATGGGATAAAGAGACAAAACAGAAAAAAGATTAGATTAGAAGATGAATCCACGATAGCCTGTCTGTAACTAATAATAGGAATTATGGAAAAATACAGTGACTGAGAAGTTACTTACTGAAGAAAAATTTCCAGATGGAAGGACATGAGTTTCTAGATTTGAGAGTGAGCTCAAGTACCAGCAAAACAAAAGGCAAAAGAGACACCACATCAAGGAACATTATTGTGAAAGTTCCAAACACAGGGAGAAAATCCTAAACATTTCCAGTGAGGGAGAATGAAAGAGTCACAGGTAAAGAAATGTACTCTCAATTATTATGCTTCTCAAATTATCTCAGTGGAAGCCACAAGAAAGGATTTCTCAGACATGAAGTGTCATCACATTTATTTTCAATGTGGAACAAGAAAGGAATTGGAGGGAGTGGAGTAAGGAACTGGGGTTGTCAGCCCTGGGGGAGAGAACTGAACTGTAGATGTTACACCAGTGAGCCAATGTGCCAAGAGCTATTGTGAAGGGACGCATTCTGTGGTGCTCCATAGTGCAGGGGTGGAGTCAGAGATTACACAGGGAGACTGGCCCAATGTGCTAATGGCTTGTGCTAGTCCATGATTAAATCGTGATTGTCTGAGACAAGCCTATCCAAGTTTGAGTAGAATCATATAAGTGAATATCTTTGAGAGATTGCTAGACTTTGAAGTATAAAATCTAACTAGACCATGAGAAGACCATGGGATGTGATTATGATGATAAATGCATTATATAAACAGATTAGTAGAGAGGAAGCCTTCTTGGTATAGGCACAAAAAATGGGTCAGTAAATCTTGCAGGTTTTTTTTTAGTTAACAGAAAGAAAGAAAGTTAACAGAGCCCTGCCTTTTTTTAAAGGTTATTTAAAAAGTACGGTCTAGTAAACTTCAAGGTTCTTCATTTATTCAAATCAAATTTTGAAAGCTCCTGATTGACCATAGACACAATCCCTTTTTATTCTAAAGGTCAAAATCATATATTCTTGAAAAATCACTCTGCGTTCAAGTGTCACTTCATTTAGCTACATTGTCTTAGCAGAAAACACTTACAAAAAGAGAAAAACTCTGTCTCAGATAATTTATTCAACTCATTAAACAATCAAGGAGTAGTGCCGGTTGAAAGAACATTTTGAGGAACAAGGTATGTACTGTCTATTAGGGAAGGTATTTTGAAATAAGTTTGCTGAATTAGAAGTTAAAGTGATTAATGTTCTATAGGGCATCAAAACCATAACCTTTTTGGTCAGACAGTCATCTTAACAAAATGATATTATTAAAATAATAACTTTACTTCTGATATAAATATATGACCTGCAGTTTTGGTTATTTGATTATTATTTATAACTAATTGTGTTATACCTCACAAACTGTTTTGACTCAGAGCTTTATCAAGTTTGAAAGCCTTTGAAAGGGCAGAGGATAAAAATCAGGGTAAATCAGGATAGTCTCTTAGATTTTTATTTTATGAATGTCAGAATTTATTAATTGTACCCAAACTGAAGGACATTTTGTTTTTTTCCCCAATTTTTATTGTTCCAAACAGTACTACAATGACATCCCGATCTTTGATCAATATTTGTATGTGTGAGTATTTCTGTATGAGAGATATATAGAGGAGGAATTTCTGGTTAAATTTTGTGCACATTTAAAGGGGATTGATACTATTTCAATTTAATTTCCCTTTAGCCTATTTCCCTAAATCCTCATCAATAGTGAATTTTATCCATTTTAATAATTTTTCCCAACTGTTGAGTTAAAGTGATATCACACTATTTTAATGTATGCCTTCCTGAATGCTAGCAAGGTTGTTATCTTTTTTATTAGGCTATTTCCATTTCATCTGAATTTTCTGTTTTTGTCTTTTTTTATTGTTGTTTTTAAAATGAGTTTACTATAGGATATATGTATTGCAGGTATCTTTTCCCACTCTATGGTTTACTTTTTGACTTAAATTTTCCTAAAAGTTATGTATGTATATATCTATGTATATAATCTCTACACCCCATGTGAGGCTTGAACTCATGACTCAGAGATCAAAACTCATATGCTCCTATGCTCCTATGCTCTTCCAACTGAGCTAGCCAAGTGCCAAGTGCCACTGTCTTTTTACTTCATGGTAAAAATGGTATCTTTTGATGAAGAGAAATTCTTAATTTTAAGGATGTCCAGTTTTTCATTGTTTTCCTTTATGGTTAGTATTTGTTTAAGAAATATTTACTTTCTCAAGGTGATGAAGATATTTTCCTCTAAAAGCTTATTTAACTTCTCAGATTTAGATCTATGATCTTTCTGGAATGAGTTTTGAGTATGGATATTTAATTGAACTGGTACCAGGTATTGAAAGACGTTTTTAAAATTATGTTCACGAGGGATATTGGTGTTTTACTACTTTTGTAGTAGGGTTTTTGATAGCAGGGTAATTCTGATGTTGTCAAATGTTTTTGAGAAGTATTCTGTGTTCCTTTATTTTCTGGACTACTTTGTGTGGAATTGGTATTATTTATTCCTGAAATACTTGGTGTAAGTGAAATCATACAACCTTAGAAGTTATTTGGATGTCTTTTGCAAGGTTTTATGACCCAAATTTTCAACTTCTTTATTTGGATTTTCTATTTCTTATTGTGTCTCTGTTTAAAATTTGTGACTTTACACTGATGAAAGAAATCAAAGAAGACATAAATGAGTGGAAAGTTATCCCATGTTCATGGATGGAAAGAATTAAAATTGTTAAAAATGTGTTTACTAGCCAAAGTCATCACAGATTCAATGTAATCTCTATTGACATTTTAATGGCATTTTTTTACAGAAGTAGAAAAATTTACATGGCAATACAAAAGACCATCACACTTTATATTTCAAGCTGTATTATAAAGCTATAGTTATCAAAACATTATGGTACTAGCATGAAAACAGATACATAGAACAATGGAACAGAACTGAGAGCCCAGAAATAAACTTGTGTATATAGTCAACAGTATTTGACATGAGAGCTACAAATACTCAATGGAGATAAGACAGTCTCTTGCATAAATGGTACTGGGAAAATTAAATATTCATATGTAAAAAAAGGAAGCTACACACATACACACACAGGAGTGTTACTCAGCCATAACAAAGAAGGAGATCCTGCTATTTGAGACAACATGAGTACATGTTGAGGGCATCATGCTAAGTGAAATAAATCAGAGAGCAAAAGACAATACTTTATGGTCTCGCTGATATGTGGAATCTAAAACAAAAAACAAAAAACAAAAAATCATAGAAAAAGAGATCAGATTTGTAGTTACCAGAAGGGGAGGGATGGATTGAAGGGGGGAATTGGAAGAAGATAGTCGAAAGGTGCACAATTCCAGTTATAAGATAAATAAGTGCTATGGATGTCATGTACAACATGATGTCTATCTGGTTATCACTGCTGTATGGTATATATGAAATTTGTTAAGAGAATCTATAGGAAATGATGAAGAGTAATTAAACTGATTTGATAATCATTTCACAATATGCATAAGTCTTATCATTATGTGATATACCTTAACCGTATACAATGCTGCATATTGATTACATCTGAATAAAATGGGGAATTGACCAGTGGATGAGCGGATAAACAATATGTGGTATATTCATAAAATGGCATATTACTTAACCTTGAAAAGAAAGGAAATCCTGTCACATGCAACAACATGGATGAACCTTGAGGCTATTATGCAGTAAAATAAGCCAGTCACAAAAAGATAAATACCGTATGATTCCTTTTATGTGAGGTATTTAAAATGGTCAAATTCATAGAAACAGGAAGTAGAATGTGGTGGTTACCAGGTGCTGGGGGGAGTGGGATAAATGGAATTGTTTAATGTTTAAATTAAATTTCAGATTTGTAAGATTAAAAAGTTCTGGAGATCTGTTTCATAACAATATGCATATAGTTAACTCTACTGAACTATATACTTAAAAATGGTTAAGATGGTAAATTTTGGGTTATATGTTTTCTACCACAATAAAAGAAAAAAATGGAGGGAGGTCTAAGGTTGGAAACTTACTATTTTGTACCCATTACAGAAGACTGAATCAGGCAAAAAGCAGCAATAGATGCTAAATGTAGGTGAAAATTTCAATGAAGAGCAGGATGTGTGTGGTCACAAAATGTCTCCCTATAGATTGTGCATTAATTGCAAGATAGGAGAAAAATTGGACTTCAATCAGTGGTCAGAACTAATGCCAGTAATGAGGGAGAGATGGACAGTGTAAGGTTTCAGATGTAAAATGCTGAGAAAGGAGCCTCACCTATGCGGTATTCCATTTGAGAATGCATAATCTGAATTTAATCATGAGGAGACCTTGGACAAAACAGAAATAAGGAGGATTCTATTAAAAACAATGGAACAGAGGGATTATATTCTATTAAAATGTGCATGTCCAAAAATTTAAAAAAAATTGGGTCTTTGAAGAAATTTATTTCCCTAAATTGATAATTTTGTTGACATAAAACTATTTTAGAATAATTTTTGATTTATAGACAAATTATGAAGATAGTATAGAACATCCACACTACCCCTCATCCATTTTCCCCTGTTGTTAGCATCTCATATTACCAGGGTTCATTTGTCAAAATCAACCTTAAAGAAACTGGCCTTGGCATATAAGTATTAACTACATTCTAGACTTTATTTGAATTTCACCATTTTTTTCCCCATTCATGTTCTCTTCTGTTCCAGGATCCAGCAGAAGATATCACATTGCATTTAGTATGTCTCCCCAGTTTCTTCTGGTCTGTGTCAGTTTCTCAGTCTTTCCTTGTTTTTTTGTGACCTTGACAGGTTGAATAGTGGCCAGGTATCCTGTAGAATAGTCCCCAATTTACAGTTGTCTGATTTTTTTTTTTAATGATTAGACTAGAGTTACAGGTTTGGGGATGGAATACCACAGAAGTGAAGTGCTCTTCTTGTCACATCATCTCAGGAGGCACATGACATCCACGTGACACCACTGAAACTCTTAACGGTCATCATTTGGTTAAGGTGGTATTTGCCAGAGGTGTTTTCTCTGCTGTAAAGTTACTGTATTTCCCTTTTTTCACTCTTTGGAACCGAGTTACTAAGTGTAGTCTGCCCTCTGGGTGGGGAAGTGAACAAGAATTAAGCTCTACCTATTGGAGGAGGGAGTATATATACATTTTGGGAGATTTTCCTGTAAAGAAGGTTTGTTTCTCCTTCCCTACTTATTTATTTGATCATTTGTTTTTATGAGTATAAACTCATTTATATTTATTTTAAGCTTCATTATAATCCAGTTGTTACTTATTTTAGTGTTCAAATTGTTCTAGCCCTGGCCCTTGGAAGGACTTTCAGATTGACTCCTGTGTCCTATCCTTTCACGTACCCCATCCTTTAGTTTTTTTGAGCACTTTGCTACTTTATTGCATTACAAGATACTCCAGGCTTATCTTGAGTTTTCCCCTAGCCAGGCCCTAGATTCAGCCACTTCTAGAAAGAGATTTGTTTTACTGGAGAACAGTATTTAGGAATCAAGATCTGGACACTGGCTTGTTTGTTGCTACAGTAGTATCATTGTTTCTGGCCCCTGGATTTTTTTTTTTTTTAACAGACTGAAAAATAATCACATGGTTTAATGGAATAAATCTTGAAAAATGTAAATGAACAAAGTGAATTCTTGAAACGTTAACAGTCATAACCAACTTTAAATGCTGAGCCCATGTGAAGCACTGTAGTGAGTGTTTCAGGTATAATACCTCAGCTGATCATCATAATGTCCTTATGACACAGGCACTGTTGGTATTTCTGTTCTATAGATGATGAAACTGAGACACAGAGAAATTAGGGAACTTCACCAAATCGTGTGCCGCAAAAATGACAGAACTGGGATCAAAGAGGTGAAATTCAAGTGTGATATATGACACTTGGACATTATTGATCGGATAAATTCAAGAGAAAGCTGTTGAGAAATTATTAGGATTAATCAAACAGTGAATTTTGAGGAAATACAGTTTATCAGGGTTTTTTGTCCCTCATGGTTTTGTGTGTGTGTGTGTGTGTGTGTGTGTGTGTGTGTGTACTAAGACTCGCATAACTGTAAACATTTTTCTCCTGTTTGTTTCTAAAATTTTGTAGTTTAGCTATTAAGTTTATATCTCTGATTTGTTCCTTTTTTAAATGGGGTAATATAAGGATTGAGGTGTTTTTTTCCCCATGTTATTTCAGCATCACTTTTTGAAACATCTCTCCTTTCTCCATTAAGTTACCTAGGCATCTTTGTCAAAAATCATTGAATATATATGTTTGTAGAATTGTATGTGGACTTTTTATTCTGTTTCATTGCTTTATACTTCTGTCCTTATTCCAGAGTCCTAGTATCTTAATTATTATAGCTCTGTAATAAGTCTAGAAATCAAGTAGTAAAGTCTTTCGGTGTTGTTATTTTTCAAAATTGTTGTTGCTATCCTAGGCCCTTGGCATTCTATATACATTTTAGAATTAGCTTGTCAGTTTCTACAGAGAACCCCTGATGGGATTTTGATTGAGATCACTGTGGGGGTATTTGACATCTTAGCAATATCAAATCTTCGAATGCAAAGACAATATGTATTTCTCCATTTATTCAAGTATTTTAAAATTTCTTTCAGCAATGCTTTGTAGGTTTTTTGTTTTGTTTTGTTTTTTGTTTTTTTTTTTAATTTGGGAGAGAGAGATTGTTGGAGCGGTGGAGCAGAGGGAGAAGGAGAAGCAGACTTCCCATTAAGCAGGGAGCTCGACTTGAGGCTCCATCCTAGGACCCCAGGATCATGACCTGAGCCAAAGTCAAACACTTAACTGACTGAGTCAACCATGTGCCCCAATGTTTTGTAGTTTCCAGTGTATAGGTCTTAAGCATGTTTCAAGTATTTCAGGTTTCTTACATTATTAAATTTTTTAATTGTGATTTTTAGATTGTTCCTTGCTAACACATAGAAATACTGCTGATTTGGTATTCTGACTGCATATCTCACAACCTTGCTAAGTTTATTTATAATTTCTAACAGCTTTTTAAAATAGATTCCTCATGATTTTTTGTATATACAATCATACTATCTTTGAATAAGAGTTACATACATCTTCTTTAGCAATCTTTTTGTCTTCTTTTTCTTGCCTAACAGCACTGGCTAATACTTCCAATATGTTGTTGAAAGGATGTATTAAGGACAGACATCTTTCAGTTGTTCCAGATCTTAGAGGGACAGAGTTCAGGCTTTCACTCTTAAGAATGTTGTTAACCATAGGATTTTTTGTAGATACTCTTTATCGGGTTGAGAAGTTTCCCTTTGATTCATAGACTGCTGAAGGTTTTTTTTTTTTGTAAATAGGAATTTTATTTTGTTAAATTTTTTTCTGCATCTATTGAAATGATTGTTTTTTCTTCCTTTTGAGTATATTCATACAGCAACTTATACAGATTGCTCTTGAAGTGTTAGCTTACTTTATATTTTTGGATAAATTCCATATGGTCACAATATACCACCCTTTCTATGTATTTCTGGATTTGATTTAGCAAATTTTGTTAAGGACTTTTGCATTTTTATTCATGAGAGGATGTTTATCTGTAATTTTCTTCTAATATCTTTGATATTGGTATCAAGGTAGTTGTTAGGAACTGCAGAGTGTTCTGAAGTTCACAAGTTGAAACCCTCACCCCCAGAGTGATTGTGTTTGGAGATAGGACCTTTAGAGAGCTTATGAAAGTTAAATAACATCATACAGGTGGGGCCATAATCAAATTGGATGAGTATCCTTCTAAGAAGAGGAGGAGACACGAGGGCTATGCATGCACAGAGAAAAGACCATGTGAGGACACAACAAGAAGGTAGTCAGGGAGAGATGACTTAGGAGAAACCGAAACTGCTGGCACCTTGATCTTGGACTTCCAACCTCCAGAGCTGTAAGAAAATTGAATTTCTATTGTTTAAGCCACGCTGTGCTATTTGTTATCACAGACCTAGTAGACGAATACAATAGTGTTTATGTCTCCTTCTCTTCAGTTTTTATGTCTCCTTCTCTTCAGTTTTATGGCTAATTGGTGTAGAACCAGTGTTTTTCCTTAATGTTTTGTAGAATTTGCCAGTGAAGCTCTTCAGATCTGATGTTTTTTTGGGGGAGGATTTTAAATTATGAATTCACTTTCTTTAAGCGATATAGGGCTATTCATATTATCTAGTTCTTCTTGAATGAACTATGGTAGATTTTGTCTCTCAAATTATTTGTTCATCTAAGTTGTCAAACTTATGACATTAAATTACTTGTATCCTTTAACACACTTTACATTCTTATAGAAAATATGGTGTCATCCTCCCTTTCATTCCTCAGGTTGCTAGCTTGTTTCTTCTCTCTTTTATTTTTTGATGCATCTGAAGATTAACCAATTTTATTGATCTTTTCTATGAACCGAACATTGTTAGGGTTGATTATTTTTCTCTCAATGATTTCTGTTTTTACCACCATTTCCATTCTTCTGCTTCTTTGAATTTGCTCTTCTTTTCTAATTCCATAAGGTAGAAGTTTAGATAGTTGGAGTTTAGGCCTTTCTACTTTCCTCATACAAGTATCCAATGCTGTACATTTCTATAAAACATTCCTTTGGCTTCATCCTTAAAATTTCAATATGCTGTTTTTATTTACCCTCAGGAAGTTTAAGAAGTTTTCTAGATTCTCTTGTGACTTATTTTTTGACTCACAGGTTAAAAAATTTGTTTTAGAGTTTCCAGGTATTTGGAGATACTCGTTCCACATATCTTAATATTATAAATTTCTAATTTAGTTCCATTGTGATCTGAGAATATTTGTAGGATGTATTTTATAATTTATATGATAAGCTCTGGGTGATTTCATAGCTTATAAATTTATTGAGAATTATTTTATGGCTCAGTGTATAATCCTTGAAAATATTCCATGCATACTTCAATATATATTCTGTTGTTTTTAGGTGAAGTGTTTTGCGCTTTTAAATTAGGACAGTATGAATTATAGTGTGTTTCAAATCTTCCAAGGCTTCACTGATTTTTTTTTTCTTTTATGTCAGTTGCTGAAAGAAAGTTTTGTGGATATGTGTCTTTCTCTTTTCAGTTCTGTTAGTTTTTATTTCATATTAATCTGGGTTTTTGCTATGAGTTGAATATAGATTTTGAATTGCTGTTTTTCTAATAAATCAGCCTCTGTCATTATGTAATATCATCTTTATCACTGATAATGCTCTTTAATCTGAGGTCTACTTCATCTAATGCTAATCTAGCCATTCTAACTTTTTCTTGACTAATGTTAGCATGGTATCTCTCTCCCTCTTTTTTCTTTTGAAGTTTGCTGACTTTCTGTTCAGTCTTGCCCCACCACCCCCACCATGTGCTTCATTTTTGGATCATTTCGTTGCTGTATGTTGACATACACTGGTCTTTTCTTCTCTACTGTCTCATCTGCTGTTAGTTCTATCCAGTACATATATTATGTATTTCATCACTAGAAATTCCATATGGGTTTCATTTTTAGTTTCTATTTCCCTTCTCATTATGTTTTATTTTACTTCCTTGAGCGCCTTCATACAAGTTATACTAGCTTGTTAAATGTTCTCGTTTATAAATTTCATCATCTATTCTTTCTATTTCTATTGATTGACTTTTCTGGTCATAGGACATATTTTCCTCCTTCTATGCATCCCTGTTAATTGTTTACTGGATGCTGGGTGTTGCAAATTTTCTTTTGCAAATTTTTGGGTGCTGGATTTTTTTAAAAATTCTTCTAAGAAAGTTTTGGTATTTTCTGCCTTGAAGTTGTATTATTACTTGAAGTTCAAATTGAACTTGATTCTTTTTGAAGCTTGCTATTAAGCTTCTTAAAGATGGTACAAGGAAGCCTTTATTCTGGGGATAATTTAGTTTTGCTAAGAAGTGTGTGTCCTGTGAACCCTCCCCGGAATCCCATGTATTGTGAGATATCCTCATTCTGGATTATAAGAACACAAACTTTTCCTAGCTCTTACTAATCTCTGCTGCTTTCCAGTGATTTTCCTTGATGTCAGGGATTGTCCTACATATAAGCAGACCCATATTCTGCAAAGAGTAAGAGAGGATCTCTTTGCAAATGTTCAGACTTCTCTTGTTCTGTATAGCTAGCTACCTCCTCTCTTGATAGTCTGCCCTGCAAATTCTATTTGCCACAGTCTCTCTGAGCTTTGATCTCTCTCTCTGCCGTTCATGAGATCACTGGACTCTCTTTCAATTCTCTCCCTGAGCTATGACCTGGAAACTCCCTGAGGTCTTAATCTGGGGCAATCATAAGACTCACCTCATTTGTTTCCCCTCTCTCTGAGATCATAATTTATTGTGCAATGTCTGAAAATTGTTGTTTCAATGTATTTTGTCCTATTTTCTGGTTGTGATTAAGTGATAAATTCCCCATAGACAGAAGTGAACATCAGTGGTAGGTTACTTTAATTTTCATTTGTTTATTAAGTGACATTGTATTTTTAAAATACATTTATTGACCTGTAGGTTTTCATCTTCTGTGAGTTGCTTGTATATAATTCTTACAGGCATTTAAAAAAAAAAATTTGCCTCCCTAGCATATGAAGCTCCTTTTTAAGTTCACAGAATTCCCTGTTCTTTGAATCTTAGTGTGAAGCAATAGTGGCAGTAACATTTAATGTCAAGGATTATGGGAGGATATGGTACAGTTTTAGCATCAGTAACAGGAGTGAGTGTTAGATACGTACCCTCAACATTCAGGAGACCCATGTCTTTTTGCTCAGCTTTTTTGGTGGTTAGAGGAATTGCCCAGAGGACATGGCATAAATTTTACTTATTCTCAAATCAGCAGTAGTTGGATGTTGTTATTTCATACTAAGAGTATCAGCTAGTTTAATATACTTGACTCATTTTTTTTTTCCCCTGTTGGCTTGTCTTGCTGAATTTCAGGAATTCTCTATATATCCTAGGTGCATATCACTTCTTCCTAGTGAATGTTTTTTTTTTTTTTTTGAACCCTATTGACGTACCTTTTTTTTCCATTTTTTTTAAAGATTTTGTTTTTAAGTAATTTCTACAACCAACCTGGGGCTCAGATGTACAACCCTGAGATCAAGGGTCACATGCTCTTCCAACTGAACCAGCCAGGCACCCCTACTGACAGTGTCTTTTTTTTTTTTTTCACAGTGTCTTTTAATTAATATTCAAATTTATCAATATTTTCTTCTGTAAGTTGTGCTTTTGTAATTAGAAAATCTATTCCTACCCTGAGAGAATAAAAATAGTCTTTTTTTTTTTTTTTTTTTTTTTTTATCATTTTTGGTTTTTTTTTGTTCCCTGATTGGGTAATAATTTTTTTTTTTTTTTTTTTTTTTGTATACTATCATCTTTGGTCTTATCAGGCTCCGAGATAGGGATATAATCTTTTTTTTTTTTTTTCCCTAGCAGGAAAGCCAGTTGTCCCAACAGCATTTATTTTATGATTTCCCTACTGATCTGCAGTGCCACCACTATCTAAGAGTAAATGCTCTTAGGTACTTGAGTTTAAGAATCCCTGTTCTCTTTTCTTCCTCTATTTTTCTACTCCTATACCAGTGCACACTGTTGATTACTTTAACTTATAATCAGTATTGATATCTGATAGGGCAAATGCCCCAATCTGTTTTCCTTGTCCAAGTTGTTTTTGCTGTTCTTGGACTTGTATTCTCTAGTTTGTCTATACACACACACACACACACACACATCCTGCTTAAATTTTGGTTGGATTTGCATTAAATCTGTGGATTAATTTAGAAGCTACTTACCATTATTATGATACTCAGTTTTCTTCTGTATAAATATGGGTTCTACTTTTTGTAAACTTCAGTAAGATTTTGCAATTTTTACTATTTATTTTTGGTTTATTTCTAGTTACCTTTTATTTTTATTTCTATTGTAAATGATACATTTTCTTTTGTTGCAATGTTTAGTTGGTTATTGTTGGTTTATGGAATGTTTCTAATTTATTGTATCAGCTATCCTGTCAGACGGTTTTTATTATTTCTAGTAATATGATACAGAGTCTCTTTAATTTTCTGTGTATTTGCAAATACGATTTACTTGCTTTGTTTCCAATTCTTAAGGTTTTTTTTTTTCCTTTCTTCTTTTGTTTTATTGCTTGGGCCCTATATATTATACAATGTTAAATAAGGGTAGTGGTAGCAGGCATTTTATGTTTTTCTTAAAGAAATGAGACTGTGTCTAAAGTTTTACCATTAAGCTTAATGTTGTCTCAGTATTTTAAATAACATTTTTTATAAGTTAAAATAGTTCTATTCTACCTTGAAAGGCTGTTAAATTTTTCAAATGATTTTTCTATGTTCAGATAGTAATATGATTTCTGTCCTTTATTGACATTTGTTATATAGCAAATGACACTGATAGATTTTTATGATACTGGTCATAATTTGAAATCTCTTGATAAATCTAACTTAGTCTACACGTTCTTCCATTGCACCATTTAGTAATATGGTACTTAGGATTTCTGCATTGATGTCCATTTTTAAGTTTGGCTTATTTTTTTTCTTGTGTTTTACATGTTTTGTTCTCATGTAAGGATTTTACTGACCTTTTAGTATAAATTACATAATTTTACATTTTAAAAAATTCTCTAAAATAGTTAGTATAAGAAAGAAATTTTGTTCATTGAAAGTTTGCTAAAATCTCATCTGGAAGCATCTTTGGGCCCGCATGTCTGTTACCTCCTGGGGATGAGATTTTTAATTATTGGTTTAAATTTTTAAGTGCTTGTTATACTATTCATGCTTTCTACATATTCTTAGGTAGATTCAGATGATTTATAATTCTCTGTAGAAGTTTCCATTTCATCAAATTTGTCTAATGGTGCTTCTAAAAATGATAGTTGGGTCTGTGGCTCTGCCCTTTTTCCTTCTCAGTATTAAGTAAATTGGTTAGTGAAAGATGTTTGCGTATTTTTAAGTCTTTTGTCAAAGAACTAGTCTTTGATTTTTGTTGACCTGTTGTTTTAAATTATTTTCTATGAGATGTATTTCTTTATGATGTCTTTCTACTTTTTGGGGGGTTTCCTCAATTTTACTTGGCCTTTATGATTGACTATAAAACTCATTTTTGTCCATTTTTTTCTGCTTTTGTTATAAATGTATTTAAAGCTATACGTTCCTGTTTTAAACACTGCTTTAGCTAACTTTCACGTTAGTTTTGATATGTTGTTTTTTCATTGATATTTTATAATATGTACATACAAAATTAACTTATAATAGTTCACAATTTTTATTTGTCTTTTTTAACACATTAGTGAATAACCTTTTTTACTTCCAAAGTATATGTTTACTATTTTTTTTACTATATTTGTATTGTTGATTTTGTAACATACCATGTCACAAAATTTCTAAATCATAATATTGAAGGCTGCCATGATATAAAAAACAGTACTTTGAATGCTCAGTTCTAAGATCAGAGAAAAATATCTCCTTTGGCTTCTATATGAAATAGTCTGTGCAGTTAAAGTAACAGGGTAATGATCCTATAATAAAATAGCAATGACTTTCCTAGGAAGAATTCATATTATATTCTTCAATAAAGCCTGAAATGACTTTCTGTATACATTAACACATTGCTAATTTATTTGTTATTAATAATTCAAGAAGTTAAAGTGAGACTTATGTAACACACTGTTCTTCATCTAAGAAGTAGACCCTGAAAGACAGAAGAATGATCTTCTGTGATACCTAATGCATAGGTTCTGGAAGTTGTGCATATTTAGGATTTACCTGAAGAATAATACAGAAGTAGGAACAAAGGGACTGCTCAAAAATTAACTTTCTGAGGATGATCCTAGAAGAAGGATCATGTTTGCTGTGTTATTTATTTAAAGCAGGGAGAAAAGTGATTAAAACAGGAGATAAAGATGAGATGACTGTACAATAGGAAAAGTAGACAAACATTCCCCTTGTATAGCTTGGGTTTTCTCATTAAGGCACAACCTTTCTCTGTGTAGTAGCCCTTTGCATTTGATCAATTCTTCCCTCTTCTTTTTCAGGAAAAAATAAGAAGGGAAATGACTCTGATTTGGAAGACATGATTTCCAGGGAGACTTCGCCTTCATCAAGTGAGAAAAAGACACCTAAATCAGTGACTCGTAAGGTAAAACTAGAAGAGGGATGTCTGCTAAATGATTGTGGCTACTATCTAATCACAGAGTAAGCTCTCTAAGGCATAGCGGTGTATTTTTTTCTCCTTAGCACAATAATTTTCATTCTCTGTCACTCTGATGTTGAAGATGACCAAAATAGCAATTTGAAGGAGTGGAAGTCTTTGCAACTCTAAAGAAAACTCTTGATACTATTCCGGAAATTTTACTTATTTTGGCATGGATTTCATTTTGTGCTACTAATAGAGTTACAAAATGAATTTCATATAAAATATGAAGCACCCTTAGATGTATTGATTGATGGAATTCTTAAAAGTTAGAGACAGCATGGTACCATGTCTCCAAACTGGAAAGGTAGAGGATTGGGAAAAATCTGGGGCAAACACTCTAACCTTTACACATGTCTCCTTCCTTGTGGAGATAACTGCCAGGATCAGAGCACAAAAAGAGAATGCATTTTCATCATGTCAGTGGTTTGCATTTTTTTCTTTTATCTGCTGGAGCTTTGGGACTGCCATCATGTTGCTGTCCTCAGACTCACATTCTGTAAGTTCCAGCGTTACTAGAGATCAAAGTAAGTACCAAGAACAGACACTGCTTCACCTGCTCCCCAGTTTGGCTGCCCTCTCCACCTAGTCATGCTGCTTTAAAAAACAGCACTGTGGTTTGGTTCTTCTCTCATAGAGGAATCTGTGCATTCTTCTGTGACAGGTAAAGTGGCTGCATCGAGGCCACCTACCATCACATCTCTGGCTGGTGGTCTCTAGTTCTTAATGCTCTGCTGGGCTCTCAGACCCACTGTTGATACTTTTCTCTGGTCAGAATGATTTTGTACCTGAAGGAGAGATAATTTCAAAGTAAGCACTTTCATAGAACATCCTGAGTAGATCCTTTTTATAACCATACTTGACTCCCTTCTAGAACAAAATACATTTCATCATTTGTTTTCCCCTTAATTTTATGGCTTGACCTATCAAGGATGAATTTTGATATGCTTTAAAGTTTCATTTTAGAAAAGAGTATCTTAGAGAACATCTCTAGATGGTTTTTAGAGTAACATGTTGGGAAAACCAGCTGATTTTACCAGAATTTGCTTTTCTTAACATTTCATGAATTAATTTGATGTTATAGCCCCTTGATGCCCTTTCAGTTATGATGCTATCCCTAAGAATTATCTAGATTCAGACTTATAGATGATTAGATTTAGAATCTAGGTCAAGACATTTTTATTCCAACACTCATTTTAGAGGTGAAGAAACTAAGTATCAGAGAGCTGAAGTGATTTGTCTGTGATACAGCTTTTTAATCACATCAGAGACTAGAAACCAAGCTCCTATCTCCTAGTATTACTGCTTTCACTTTGTCCTCATATGTCCTTGGTATATGCAGTGCAGAAAAGCTAACTTACATTCTTTAGAAAAAGTTATCTGGCCCTCTCTTTAATTTGACATTAATTTGATTCCATGAGCAATCTCCAAAAAGACCTGACATCTTGGTAATTTGGTATATTTCTCCTTGCGCCTTCTTAGCGTTGTTAGCCAAATCACATTTCACTCAATCAAAGACATATTAGAGTCCTAAGTGAGACTTTAATCTGAATTGCAGCCATCTAAAACAGTTTGCTTCTTGGATAAATGTAATCAAGTTGATTTTGAAGTGTGACTTGAAATATGTCTCAGGTTTAAATTATGGTAGGAATTCTTGCCCAGGTGACATCACTTTTTCTTCGTGAGTGAGTTTGAAGAAAATAGCTTTTTAAACATGTCTTGTTGGAGATGAGAGGGATTGTGTTGGTGCAATAGTACTATTCTCTTTCTTTTCCTCCATCCCATTTCATTCACAATCTTCACATTCCTTTTTGATTCTCCTGAAATTAATGTTTAGGGATTTGTTTTACAAATTATTGTTGATAAACTAGTTTTCAGGACTAGGCCAACTCTGTAGAACTCATTCAATTTGTTGCTCATTTCTGTAGTTTAATGAGAAGAAGTCTTTGGAGGACATTTTCCCTTGGTTTTTTTTTTAAGATTTAGTTTTTTTGAGATTTTGCTTATTTATTTGTCAGAGAGAGGGAGAGAGAGAGAGAGAGAGAGAGAGCACAAGCAGGGGGAGTGGAAGGCAGAAGGAGAAGCAGGCTCCTGGCTAAGCAAGGAGCCCAATGCAGGACTTGATCTCAGGACCTGTGATCATGACCTGAGTTGAAGGCAGACACCTAACCAACTGAGCCACCCAGGTGTCCCTTCCCTTGATGTTTTAAAGTAAAAGAATTAAAATACACAGAACAACACTAACAGAAGAGAACTAATATAGCTATAGTAATATCAGACAAAAGACTTAAAAGCATAAAGGTATTAGGCTTTAGAGGTCACTATATAATACTAAAAGGTTTACTTCATAAGGAATAACATGGAGGACATTAGGAGAAGGAAAGGAAAAATGAATCAGGGGAAATTGGAGAGGGAGATGAAGCATGAGAGACTGTGGACTCTGAGAAACAAACTGAGGGTTTTGGAAGGGGGCAGCATGAGGGGATGGGTGAGCCTGGTGGTGGGTATTATGGAGGACACGTATTAGACGGAGCACTGAGTGTGGTGTATAAACAATGAATCTTGGAACACTGAAAAGATTTAAAAAAAGCTTTAGTTCACAGGGAAGATATAAAATTCTAAACTTATAAGCACTAGAATATATAAGTCAGTATTGGACATAATTACAGGAAGGAATTAATAAATTCACTATGATAGTGGACCATTTAAAAAGATATCTTTTATTAAACAAATAGACAGTAGTTGAGAGTATAGAAATTATAAAAAAAATTAGCCAGATAGATAGAACAGACATATCTATAGAACTTGCATCCAAAAGTTAGAGAATATACATTCTTTTCAAGCTTACATGGACCATTTATAAAAATTTACCATATACCAAATTAAAATATATCTCAACCAGTTCCAAATAATCTTTTTTTAAAGAGTTTATTTATTTATTTGACAGAGAGAGAGAGTTCATAAGTAGGCAGAGAGGCAGGCAGAGGGATGGGGGAAGCAAGCTCCCCACTGAGCAGAGAGCCCGATGAGGGGCTCGATCCCAGGACCCTGAGATCATGACCTTAACCCACTGAGCCACCCAGGTGCCCCTCAGATAATCTTTATATTACTGACTGTGGCCTCTGACATAAGAAATTCAGTTGAAAGTCAACCACAAATAGATAAAACACACATTTGGAAATTAAAGACATACTCAAAACTCATGGGTCAAAGAAGAGGTCATAGTGGAAATTTAAAATATTTAAAGTAGAACAAATATAAAATTATGTAATATAAAATATGTGGTTTTGTCATTATGCAGTAGTTGGTAGGTGTATACCAGATATCAAATTATCTACTGTAATAGATTACACCATCACATTTACAGTGGTACCTGCAATAAAGTATGTAGGAGTCAAAATTCCACCGGTATTTTTCAAAGAGCTGGAGCAAATAATCCTAAAATTTGTATGGAATCAGAAGAGACCCCGAATTGCTAAGGAAATGTTGAAAAAGAAAAACAAAACTGGGGGCATCACGTTACCTGATTTCAAGCTTTACTACAAAGCTGTGATCACTAAGACAGCATGGTACTGGCATAAAAACAGACACACAGACCAGTGGAACAGAGGAGAGAGGCTGGATATGGACCCTCAACTCTATGGTCAAATAATCTTCGATAAAGCAGG
>NW_019154096.1:39289304-39289626 GCF_002288905.1 Enhydra lutris kenyoni | reverse complement strand
ACACCGGTATTTTTCAAAGAGCTGGAGCAAATAATCCTAAAATTTGTATGGAATCAGAAGAGACCCCGAATTGCTAAGGAAATGTTGAAAAAGAAAAACAAAACTGGGGGCATCACGTTACCTGATTTCAAGCTTTACTACAAAGCTGTGATCACTAAGACAGCATGGTACTGGCATAAAAACAGACACACAGACCAGTGGAACAGAGGAGAGAGGCTGGATATGGACCCTCAACTCTATGGTCAAATAATCTTCGATAAAGCAGGGAAAAAAAGTACAGTGGAAAAAAGACAGTCTCTTCAATATATGGTGCTGGGAAAAC
>NW_019154096.1:39067084-39288904 GCF_002288905.1 Enhydra lutris kenyoni | reverse complement strand
GGGTGAAATAAGTCAAGCAGAGAGAGTCAATTATCATATGGTTTCACTTATTTGTGGAGCATACAAATAACATGGAGGACAAGGGGAGATGGAGAGGAGAAGGGAGTTGAGGGAAATTGGAAGGGGAGATGAACCATGAGAGACTATGGACTCTGAAAAACAATCTGAGGGTTTTGAAGGGGCAGGGGTGGGAGATTGGGGGAGCCAGGTGGTGGGTATTATGGAGGGCACATATGGCATGGAGCACTGGGTGTGGTGCATGTGGTGCATAAACAATGAATTCTGTTATGCCGAAAAGAAATTAATAAAAAAAAGTATGTAGGAGTCAATCTAAGGATAGGTATGAATTACTTTTCTTGAGAATATTTAAAAATATTTTGTTGTTATAGATATATCATTAATGGATAATAAGTCTTAATAAATGAAGAACATAGTTATCCTTAATTTATTTATTTACCTTTTTAGAGATTTATTTATTTTAGAGAGAGAGCGGGAAGAGGGGCAGGGTGGGGAGTGAATCTCCTACAGACGCCCCACTGAGTGTGGAGCCTAATGTGGGACATAGTCCCACAACCCTGAAATCATGACCTGAGTCAAAATCAGAGTTGGATGTCCAACCAACTGAGCCACCCAGGTGTCCTAGTTATCCCTAATTTAAACTACAAAATGAGTGTAACTTAATTTCAATAAATTTTTCAGTTTGTGTGTGTGTGTGTGAGAGAGAGAGAGAGAGAGAGATTTGATCAGATGATTGCAAAACTTGGGAAAATAGGAGGTTAAAAATAGGCAAGCCAGTATTAGGAAAGAAAGCAAGAGTATATATGTAGTGGAGGGACCACTGGCAGTGCAGGTTGTCCAGGCTTATAAAGCTATATAGGAATTAAAGAAATGTGGTAATACAATAGGAGGTGGCAAATAAGACTGATGAAACTGCATAGAAATTTCAGAAAAAAGACCTATACACATGTGGGAACATTTTATATGACAGATGACATTGTAGATTTCTACAGTGACCTGCTCAATTAGTGGTGTGGTACAACTGGTTATACAGTAGGACAAATAAAATGCTTTACTACCTGTGAGTGAAGATAAACAGAATCTTTTCTTCTTCCCTTTGAGGAAATGATCTTGGGTTAGCCTTCCAGGACCCTGTTTCTCTGAAAACCTGATAAAGGTGGACTATCACCTGTGTTACCAGGCCCATTGCTTACGGTGAAAATGACCCTGGACTGCGAGGATTATGACCAGAACAATGATGTCTTCTTGAGGGTACAAATGGAGTGAATGTGGGAATCCCCTTGCTGTGATCCTGAGGTTGGGTTCATGAATTATTATAAGAGGTACTGGTTCCTGTGTAGCTTGAGGTTTCTAAGCTGGGAGACTTAGGTATACACCCATGCGGTGTCATTGCATCACACCTGAGCTCACACTAGAATGCTGTTGGACTCCTGATGAGGGTACACTTAAGGCTGTGCTGCTGACATGTTGTGGCTCTTCACCTGTATCCTTCTGCAAAGCTCATTTGGTACTGGGTGTGGCCTACTGGATCTGTGAATGTCCAGCTGACTACAAGATCACTATTGGTGGTTGAGCAGAGTGGCAGGGTACACTCTGCACTGAAATTGGTTCTAGGTGAATTAAATCCCCCCAAATTAAAAGCAAATGTTAAAAAATTTTGTAAAAATATTTTGAGGGGCGCCTGGGTGGCTCAGTGGGTTGGGCCTCTGCCTTCAGCTTGGGTCGGGATCCCAGGACCTGGGATAGAGCCCTGCGTCAGGCTCTCTGCTCAGCAGGGAGCCTGCTTCCTCCTCTCTCTCTCTCTCTGCCTGCCTCTCTGTCTACTTGTGATCTCTATCTGTCAAATAAATAGATGAAATCTTTAAAAAAATATTTTGAGAGATGGTATTTTTTCTTGCTGGCATAGGGAAGGACTTTTAAATTATTTTTATTTTAATTTTTGTTCTTCTACTTATTTTCATTTGCATATAGTTGAGACACAATGTTACATTAGTTTCCCGTGTCCAACAGTGATGCAGAAACTCTGTATGTTAGGGTATGCTCACCACACAAAAGGACTTCTTATGTCTTCTATATTATTCAAAATGGCAATTAGCTAATCCCCTAGAAATTAAAATATTTAGCAAACTATTAAAATATAAGTTAACTTTATATTTCCACCAATCCTTTTTCATATTAGGCTAAAACGTTATGTTTTGACTTGTTCAGCCAAATGAATACACTTGGCAAGAGTGCTGGGTAGTCATTGACATCTTTCCATTAACATGCTTGTTTCTAAAGTTGATTGTGTTTGGGTCCATGCTTGGAAATGACGGTTGCATGTACTCCCACAAGAGGTATTCCAGGCCTAAGAAGTTTCATGGAATAAGCAAAACACACACACACATTGCTTCTCGGCCTTTTGACAAAGATCAAGTGTAGCAAAACACACATACACACACACACCCACGTGTAAACATATTAGTAAGAGAGGAAAGATTAAGAAGTTCTACACAATCAGAGTCGTCAAAAGTCACTTCAGAAAAGATGGAAAGACATGGTATAGGCTATGGCTCAAGATAAGGCCTGAGAAACAGGTATGAGATGAGGATGGTCAGTCCGGCAGAGGCCAGACCATGGAAGGTTGAGGGGATTTTGGATCTACTGTTCTCTTTTGCTGAGGATGCTTCCCTTTCTCTTTGCTTAGCTCTTCCTTTTGTCTTTTAGGTACATGACAGTTACGTATCACTGTACTCTGTGACTGCATTAACATCACCAGCTGTAATTTGTATGGTTGCTTGTGTATTTCTTTCTCCTCATGAGAACACACCTGCTCTGCAGCAGCAGAACACACACCTCTCTTGTTCACTGTTTTATCCACAGCACTTAGAGCAGTATCTGTGCATACTAGGTCCTCAGAAAAGAATCATCAAATGAATGGATTAATTGAAGCAGAATTACTGAATCTTTATTTTAATGTGATTTCCCCCCAAATTATACTCAATTTTTTTTTAATTATAGAGGACTCTGAATGCAACAGAATGGACTGAAGTCTATGGGGCAGTACGGAATCTCATGGCAGAGATGGACTACTGGGTTAGATTACATAAGCACTAAAATAAAGATAAATACAGTGCTAAGAATTTCGTATTTACAGTAAACCAAGGATAAGAGCCTTCTCTGGGCTACAGTGATAATTTTTGATAAAAAATGAAGCCTATTTTTATCAACTTTTAGAAAATAACTTGGGTGATTCAATAAAAATTCACTTGGGTGTGCATAGTACTTTATACTCTTGTTTTGACAGATTGTAAAATATTTAATAGGGAGCAATACATTTCAGGTGATTTTCTAGGAGTAGAAATCACACTGACTGTGGTTTTAATTCTATTATTGAAGATTCTTCTTAAGAAGCTATAGAAAAGACATTTCTTTTAAACTACACATTCCTAAAATCATAGCCATAATTTTCTTTTCATTCTTTTTCCTGTAGGTTTTGGAAAATGCAGGTGGCTCAGAGAAGGTAAAACTCTCTGTTCAGAATTTTCAACACAGTAATTACGATGATCTTTTTAAAGATGCTACAGAAAGGTATAACCAATATGCTTATTTAGTGAGCTTTCTGTTCATTCATGCTCATAGCCCTCTCAGTGGAGACCGTGAATAAACAACCCTCAAATGTTTGATTAGTTTCTCAAGAGATAATTCTTTGTAGTAAGTACAACCTGATTTTGCTAGAAATAGGATACATTTATGACCTCATAAATATGGTATTAACACAATAAGATATTCCTAAGGAATTTAATTTCTCAGTTAACTCACGATTAGACAGTTCCAGAGTCTTTGTAAATGTGTTGGGAGCTTTGGAGAGGGCATTATGCTTGAGGTAAAGTAAAGCACAGGACACAATTAATTCCACTAGAAATTATATGGATTTCCAAGAAAGAAAATAATGTGCTAGAAACACTAGAACTGTTAGATGATGAATTCTTGGTACTATATATGAAAATATTTAAAGAATATTTAAATATTTAAATATGTAAATTTCCATTAGGAAAAACAAAAGAAACAATAGCATTCATGCTTATAAAAATGTTCAAATTTAGGTGTTACATGCAAAATAATATCAAAGAAGAGAACATCTTAATGAGCCATATTTCCATATAGAGATTTATAAGTAATATTAGCTGTAGTGACTGGAATAGCACTGCATAATAATGCATGTAGTATAAAACTTGCATATGCAACTTTCAAAAGTGCATTAAATGAACAAATAAATAATAGTTCAAAAGACATTTTGAGATCCTATTATATACTAATGGTATATACCAATTATTAGATGCTAATTATATACTAAGAATTGTATTAAAATGTAAAATATTACACAGTTCTTGCCCTTTAGTTTATAATTTAATTAGGGAAACAGATATGTAAAAGACAAATTTAAATACAATATAATAAGTACTGTTATAGAGCCAAAGTCCAGGGATTGTGAATACAGAAGACAGAAATATGTATGGGAGAGTTTATCACCAACTTATTTGAATAAAAATATTTAGGTTGGATTTAGGATCTTAAGTAAGTATAAATCTAGCAGGGGAAAAGGGAAGGAAGAAAATGTCAAGCTGGGAGAGGTTTGAACAAAGATAAGTTGTGAAAATATCTTAGTAATGGTGAGAAATATTATGTGTTAAGAGCTCTAGGGTACTTGTGAATTTGAATGCCAGGAAGCTTGGGAAGATAAGAGGTACAGCCAAAAATATAATGTGGGCCAGAGTGTGAAGGAACTTGATATACATGAAACCAAGGAGTGCATATTTTAGTCAGTTTGTTAGCATTAGGAGGAAGTACAGATGGAATTTTTCTTGTTGTATTCATGCATATGTCTGTCTACCCATCTAGGAAGAGGATTGTGGGTAGCAAGGTGGATGATATCTGGCAAGAAATGGGCAACAATTAGATATTTATAGTAATCCAAAAAAAAAAAAAAGACGAGAAGAAGAACGAATAAGAAACTTGAAATGACTCACAGAAGCAAAAGAAAAAAGGCATTTATTTGGTTAAGGTTAAAGCATAAGATGCACAAAAGAGGTTAGTAGGCATGATGATGAAAACAGTAGGAAGGGGCCAGATTGCCAGTAACTTAAACTTCTGTGAGGGGCCTGGGTTTTTCCTGGAGCTGGTGGGTGGGTAGAATTAAATTTGAATTTAGGGAGAGTTTTCTCTAGACGTCAGAGATTAGAACCAGAAATCACATTAAGAGGCTTCTGTTAAGTGGGGTTGCAAATGATAGTGCAGCAAGAAAATGGAGCAGTGAGAAGCTGGAAAGGAACAGGAAGAGAGTAGGGCTAGTGTTTGAAAGAGAGAAAGTTGAAAAGGGTTTCTATTTTTTTTTAAATCATTTTTTAAAATTTATTTTCAGCATAAAAGTATTCATCGTTTTTGTACCACACCCAGTGCTCTATGCAGTCCGTGCCCTCTCTAATACCCACCACCTGGTTCCCCTAACCTCCCACCCCCGCAACCTCCTCAAACCCTTCAGATTGTTTCTATTTTTAAGATCAGGGGGAATCAAGTATTCTTACATTATGGAAGAATTCATACATGGGGGAGATTATATATATATGAAAAGATAATTTTAGAAAAAATTGTCTAGGAGACAGAAGGCATGGAGTTGAATGTGGAAGGATTAATTCTGATCAGGGAGAAAGTAAGGAATAATTGAAAATGTTGATGTAACTATGTACACATTTTAAAAAAGTATATTGAACGTGTTCTTGCTTTCTGGCTTTCATTTTCAAGAAGGGGCTACATTTTTACGAAGGCAGAGAATTAAGATAGGGTCTACATGAGGATGGTGGTTCAGAATTAGCTGCCATGGAAGAAAGATAGAGGAAGCTAGACCGAAACCTGCCCATGTTTTCCAGATGGCTTTCTGTTGATAACAGAGACCCCGGTGGCCTCAGTACTTTCTTCCTGCAGCCGAGGTAAAGGACATTAGTTGATCCAACATGCTTAGTTTGCAAGCCAGGCAAATGTGGGAAGAGATGGGAGTTTGTGATCAGACGTTGGGACTTGGGCATGATCTCTGTGGAAGTGGGCCCTCTTCAGGGGTGGACGACAGAAGTACGTAGCTGAACTAAAGTGGAGATGAGTGTCAACACATTAATTAATACAGATTACCAGAGTGTCTTTCATAAATGTACATATTCTTTGAAACCATGAACAAATACATAAATTTCTTTTCTAGTGAGAGTGAGGGCACACTGGCCACCGGTGGCTTGTTTCTCAGAGACAAGTGGAGCAGTGAGGACGAAGAGCTTCCAGGACCATCCCACACTGTCCCGCCTCAGCTTGCCGGTACGACATCATCCTATTGCTATTAGCACATTCTTGAAGAGGCTATATTTCAGAGGTAGGAACGAAGACATTTCTAATATGAATGCAGGAAAGAGCTGGGAAAAACTTTTTTAGATGGGGAAAGCATGGTTTCCTAGGATTTTCTTTTTTTAAGAATGAAGAAAATGCTCCACACCCCACCTTTGTAAGGGTAAATTTCTCCCTTTCTTTGAGTATTTTAATATATCAAACAATGTCAGCTTAATAAAATGAGCTATTTATATTTTCTTATACTAGGAATTAGAGATTTGTGTAGACTTGCATTATGATCTGCTTCCTCATTTTCTTAATTTTAATTTGTTGCACAGTATATACTTTATAAATAAAATAGGAATGCTTTTTGATGACACATAGTCATATGTTGTAAGGAAAAAAGAAAATACAAATGTGTATAAAAAATAAATCATAATACTGAAGAATATTAAAAATTTTGTGTGTATATGTATTTAATCTGTATGTAATGTAAACAGAAATATAACCATGAACATATCTAGATTTATACATATATAAGTTATAAAAATTATAAAATAACATTTAAATTTCTATATATGTAAAATTTGTGTGTGAGGTTGGGGAATCCCATACTTCAGAAATCCCTGGGGGCTCCTGGATGGCTCAGTGAGTTAAGCCTCTGCCTTCCGCTCAGGTCATGATCTCAGGGTCCTGGAATCGAGCTCTGCATCGGGCTCTCTGCTGGGCAGGGACCCTGCTTCCTCCTCTCTCTCTGCCTGCCTCTCTGCCTACTTGTGATCTCTCTCTGTCGAATAAATAAATAAAATCTTCAAAAAAAGAGAGAATTATAGAGAACATGCATTTCAACATTAGATTGAACATCAAAATCTTCTCTAATGACTTTTAAATTTGGAAAATGTCAAATCTAATTAGGGCAATCTCACACTCTAATTATTAATATACGGTCTGACACAAAAATAGTTTACAAGAAAATACTTATTAAGTACTAAAGTATAATTTACATATGGTAAAATTCATCCTTTTAGCATGCAGTTCTGTGAGGTTATAGACAAAGGTCTACCATCACCATCAAGATGCGTTTCCTTCTTTCTTCATCTTTCTCGTAGTCGGCCTTTTGTCGTCGGTCTTTTGTTGTTGGTCTTCCCTCACCCCACTGCCAGTGCCTGGCAACCAGTAATCTGATCTTGTTCTTGTTAGCTTTGTCTTTTCCGAAGTGTCATATAAACAGAATCATAAATATGTGCCTTTCAAGTGCCACTTCTTTCACTTAGAGCAGTGCTTGGTATTTGTTTCCACCGTTGTTTTTATTGGTATTTAATTTTTTTCCCCTAAATAGCATTCCATTGTATGGCTATATCAGTTTGTTTATCCATTCAGCAGTTGAGGGACCTTTGGGTGTTTCCACATTTTGACAATTATGTATAAAAGCACTACAAACATTCACATACTGGTTTTGTGTAAATCTGCGTTTCCATTTCTTTAAAGTAAATATATCTAGGAGTGGGATTTCTGAGTCATAAGTCTATAACTGATAGACTGTTTTCCAAAGGGGCTGTACCTGTATGCATTTTATCTTTTTTCTTCCTACTCTTTTTTCTTTGTGTTTCTGTTTAAGGTAATTTTTACCAACTCATCTGCAAATTTATTTACTCTTTCCTCAGCTTTGTTAGTCTACTAACAAATAAGCCCATTTGAAAACATTCTTTAGCTCTCCTACAGAGTATTTATTTATTTATTTATTTGAGAGAGAGTGCACTCGAAAGCCAGCATGAGTGGGGGGGAGGGGCAGAGGCAGTGGGAGAAGCAGGCTTCTGGCTGAGCAGGGAGCCCTATGTGGGGCTTGATTCCAGGACCCTGAGGTCAGGACCTGAGCTGAAGGCAAACTGAGCCACCCAGGTGCCCATCTTACAAAGTTTTCTAGTGAGAAAACTTACATTTGACTTTATCTTGTAGTTTCCATCTCTGTTCAAATTCCCTATCTGTTCATAGTTTGTCCACTTTTTCCATAAGGGCTTAAACATATTAATCATAGTTATTTAGAATTCCCTCTCTCATGATTTTAACACATGGGTCATATCTAAGTTTTTTCCTGTAGAATTGCCTTGGTTTTTTTTGACGTATTTTGTCATTGCTGCTGCTGCTTCTTGTATGTCTTGTAAAGTTTAGTAGGGTGTTGATTTGGGGTGTAGAAAAGTAGAGATTGAGGTAAGTAGAATTTATGCCTGGAAATAGTCATGCCTGTTCCGCTGCTAGGCCATTAGTGTAGGTTCTTGATTTAGCATGTTTGGGACATGGGTTGGATTTTGGTTTTGTGTTGCTGTCATTACCTACGTGAACTTTTGACTTAAAAATGTGTCAAGATTTAAATTGTGCCTAGGGTGGCAACTGCAATGCTAGAGGGTTTCTCTTCACATTCCTGTTCCGTCCTTATTGTAAGCCTTCCTGGTGTACCTGTGGTTCAGAAGGGCTCTTCCCCACACTCATGCTCTAGTGGTAGCCTGGTACTGGCTGGCCTGCACAGGAGGGCGGAGTTCTTTGTGGTCATAGTCCAGTCTCAGCCTTTGGCAGGTTCTCTGTTCCTGGTTGTCAGGGGAGAGAGTTTTGTCCGTGATGCTGTCTCTCCTCGCTGTGACATTCCAATTCCGCTTTGTATTTTTGGCAGGCTTACTGCGGGAGAAGTTTCCTGTTCCTTGTTTAGTGGTAGGACACTGATGATAGTATCGGTATAGGGTCCTGAGCTCAGGACCATTTCTTGCCTTTCCTCCCGGAGGTGAGTGTTTTTCTTTAGCTATTTCTAACTGCATTGGTTCTTCACCTATGCACAACAGAGTTTGCTGCTCGTCCTCCTTCAGCTGAAGACTTTTCTCTGGGGAGACGGTAGATCCAAATGGGGCTTTATACATTTTTCACAGTGGCAGTAACTCTTCTCTAAGCCTGTGCCACTGAGGGATTCCTTCCATTTCCAACTCTGTGTCATTTCTTTTTCTTTTCTTTCTTTCTTTCTTTCTTTTTTTTTTCTTTTTTTATGAGCATCAGTTGGAGACCTGTTGAGTCTGCAAGGGTGTTGCAAACTCTCTAGTATCTGTGGCTTCCCAAAATTCCGTGCTCTCACATTAGGCCACATTCAGCCTTCAGCAAGATATTAAGTTTTTTTAATCTGAATTCTTTTCCATCTTATGGAAATCCTATAAATTAATCCATTCTCCAGTTGATTTTTTTCCCATTAATAATCTGTAACATGTATTCTTATACATATTTCCTATGTACCAGTGCTTTTTTTTTGTTAGATTCCCTTGGTAAGTCAAGGTTTATATTCATTTTGTATTTAATAGATAATATCAGACTCCTTTCCAGAGGTTAGAGCAATTTATTCTTGCTCTAGCTGTTTTGAAGGGTCCAATTTCCCATATTTTTATCACCACTAGATAACCCTTTTCCCAACTTTTGCCAATCTGATGAATTAAAAATAGCAGTTCCTTGTTACTGTAATTCGCATTGTCCTGATGGCTAATGAGAACGAGTATCTTGTTTGTTTATTAGCCTCTTTTGTTTGCATATTTGTACCCTTTACCATTTTTGTCTTATTATTTTGTAGGAACTCTTTACATTTTGGAAATCCTAACATCTTGTCTGTCTGAAAATATAAATTCTTCTCCTGCTCCATACCTAAGAAAGAAAACCTTCATAACCATTGTGGGTTTCTAGAGTGTTTAGAAAGTCCTTTACTAGAAGAATGTGCAAATACTCTCTTAAATTTCTCCCAGAATTGGGGCGCCTGGGTGGCTCAGTGGGTTAAAGCCTCTGCCTTCGGCTCAGGTCATGATCTCGGGGTCCTGGGATCGAGCCCTGCATTGGGCTCTCTGCTCGGCGGGGAGCCTGCTTCCTCCTCTCTCTCTCTGCCTGCCTCTCTGCCTGCTTGTGATCTCTCTGTGTCAAGTAAATAAATAAAATCTTTAAAAAAAAATTTCTCCCAGAATTTTCATTCATTCATTCATTCATTCATTCATTCATTCATTCAGTTTTACCTAGGTCATTAATCTGTCTGCTGTTAATTGCTAAGTACAGTAGACATGTAGAAAATGGACTAGACAATTATACCAGCACCATTCACTAAGCCACTTTCCCAATTAAATTTAAATATATGTTTATCACATATTAAATTCCCAAAAATGTTTGGATCCTTTTCTGTTCTCCAAGCTTTCCCATTGATTGTCTTGTTTGTTCCTTTGGACATATTATTCTGTTGTGATTATAGCAGTTGTAAGTAATATCTAGAAAGATAAATCTTCCCTTAATTTCTAAAAAAAATGAATGTAAAGGGTATTAAGAGGTGCAGACTTCCAGTAATAAACAGATCATTGGATGTAATATAAAGCATAGGGAATGTAGGCGATAATATTGTAATAACGTCGGTGACAGACGGTAAATAGACTTATTATGGGGATTATCTCATAATATGTAAAGATACCAAATCACTCTACTCCTAAAACTAATGGGATACTGTACGTCAATTATACTTCAATCAAAAAATTTTACAGGCTGTTTGGGCTATTGCTACATACGGCGTTTTAAATTATTTTGTTCATTCCCATGTAAACCCCTTTTTTTTTTGTTTTTTTCTTTCCCCAAATTTTTATTTAAATTCTTGTTAGTTAACATGCAGTGTAATATTTGTTTCAGTGTAGAATTTAGTGACTCATCAGTTACATAAAACACAGCACATCACAAGAAATGCTCTCCTTAATACCCATCACCTATATAACCCACCCCCGCCCCCACCTTCCCTCCAATAACCCTCAGTTTGTTTTACATGGTTAAGAGTCTACTTCTCAGTTTGTTGCTCCTTCCCCCCACCCCATGTTCTTTTGTTTTGTTTCTTAAATTCCACATGTGAGTGAAATCATACGGTATTTGTCTTTCACTCACTGACTTATTTCTGTTAGCATCATCCTCTCTAGCTCCATCCACTTCCTTGCACATGGCAAGATTTCTTTCTTTTTAACGTGGCCAAGTAACATTCCATTGTGTGTGTGTGTGTGTGTGTGTGTGTGTGTGTGTACCACATCTTCTCTATCCATTCATCAGTTGGTATACATTTGGCTCTTCCCATAATTTGGCTGTTGTTGATAATGTTGCTACAAACATCAGGGTGCATGTATACCCACATAAACCCTTTTGAAATTCAGATGAGAGTGGCATGACATTTATATTCATTTGGGAGATATTAGCATTTTATGATACTAAGTTTTTCCTTCTATGTGAAGAACGAGGTGTGTCTGGAGATCAGGTATTGTGTGTGTGAATTACAAAATGACTATTGCTTCAGGTTCACCTTCCAAAATCTTACATAAGAACCTCTCTTATAAACCATCTTAACTGGAAACATTTGGGAAATAGAATTCTTGGAGAAGTAGTTCAGCCTAGCCATGTTGACATATTGCAAAGTGACCACAGTCCATCTTTTGTTAACTTGACACTCATACACATCTCTTTAAACCATACCTAATCTCCAAATAAAATCATTATTCTTCTATTTGTGATCATACATTTAACCTATGGGCAACTGAAAACACACTCTCACCCTGTCCTCAAAAAAGGATATAAAAAATCTCCTTTTTGGTCTTTGAGTGATGTCTTTCTTCTTCAGCTGATTAATACTCCCCTTTAATATTCTGTAAAAGGAAACAAAAATATTTGGATAAATTATGAATTTAAATGTATATGATAAATATATATCTATATATATATATAATCAGATATTTATATTGAAAAAGGAAGATTTACTCGTAACTATTACGTCCTCATTTATGCAACTGGTTGCAAGATTATATCTGGTAGAACTGCCTTCTTCTACCCATTCCATATTCTCTTTGACCTCAGCAAGCACTGCAGTTGGTTGTGGTTCCTTGTCTGGTAGGATGACACACCTTCATCCTTGAAAGGTCTAAGCTAAGTAACAGTCTTCTCTAAATTTAAATGTTATAGATTTCCATTGACTTTAATTACTGTAAGGGCAGTCTAGTTCACTGGCATTCTAGGCATATTCCTTCTTACCCCTACTATTTAACAGAAACCCAATTTCCCCTTGATAATTAGAATTAGTTGTATCAAGCAATTTAGTAACCCATCTTTGCCTGTTAATTCAGTAAGGATGAGGAACCTAAAATGGCCTAGTGGCATTCTCAACTTCTAATTCCGTGGGATCATTATTGTGTTCCCTGACGGAAGCATTTCTTACTCTGTTTAGGCCTGCTTTGATTTCTTTCATCAGTAATTAGCGTTTCATAGTTTTAAACATAAAAATCTTGTACATATTTTGTTAAGGTTTTATCTAAGTATCTTCTGTGTTTTGGTCTATTATTAAGGGGGCTTTAGAAATACTTTTGGGATCCTGGGTGGCTCAGTCAGTTAAGAGGCTGCCTTTGGCTCAGGTCATGATCTCAGGGTCCTGGGATCAGGCCCTACATCAGGCTCTCTGCTCAGTGGGGAGTCTGCTTCTCCCTCTCCCTCTGGGCTTTCTCACTCTCTCTTGTTCTCACTTTCTCTCTCAAATAAGTAAATAAAATCTTGAAAAAAAAAGTACTTTAACTTCCATCATTCATTGCTGGTATATAGGAATATGATTAATTTTTTTTACATTGTCCTTATATCCTTTTACCTTATTAAATTCACTCGTAATTCTAGGGGTGTTTTGTATATTCTTTTTTGGAATTCGCCTATGTAGACACTCATGTTATCTGTGAATAGACACAGTTTTATTTTTTTTATAAATTTTTTATTTTTAAAATTTCTTTTCAGTCTTCCAGAGTTCGTTGTTTATGCACCACACCAGTGCTCCATGCAATACGTGCCCTCCATAATATCCACCACCAGGCTCACCCAACTTCCCATCCCCCGCCCCTTCAAAACTCACAGATTGTTTTTCAGAGTCCATAATCTCTCATGGTTCATCTCCCTCTCCAATTTCCCTCAACTCCATCCTCCCCTCCATCTCCCCATGTCCTCTGCGTTATTTCCTATACTCCACAAATAAGTGAAACCATATGATAATTGACTCTCTCTGTTTGACTTATTTCACTCAGCAGAATCTCTTCCAGTCCTGTCCATGTTGATACAAAAGTTGGGTATTCCTCCTTTCTGATGGCAGCATAATACTCCATAGTGTATATGGACCACATCTTCCTTATCCATTCATCCGTTGAAGGGCATCTTGGTTCTTTCCACAGTTTGGCGACCGTGGCCATTGCTGCTATGAACAGTGGGGTACAGATGGCCCTTCTTTTCACAGTCTTATTTTTTAACTTTTATAATGTATATGCTTTTCATTTCTTTTTCTTAACTTATTGCACTAGCTGGGACCTTTGGTAAGAGCAGACTTCATTTTGGGGAGAAACATTTTGTTTTTCATCATTAAGTATAATGTTAGTTGTAGGATTTTTGTGGATGTCTTTTGTCATATTAAGGAAATTCTTTCCAGTTTTAATTTCCTGAAAGTTTTCATTATGAATGCATGTTGAGTTTTTTTTTTTTTCAGTGCTTTTTCTGTATCTACCAAGATGATCACATAGTTTTCTTCTTTTGTCTGTTGATATGGTGAGTTATGGTCTGTTGCTGTGGTTGATTTTCAAATGTTGAACCTTCTTAGTATTCCTGGGATAAGCCCAACTTTGTGTATTATCCTTTTTATATGTTGTTTGATTTGATTTGCTAGTATTTTATTAAGAATTTTTACATTTATGTTCATGATAGATCTTGATTTGTGGTTTTCTTTTTTGTGATGTCTTTTTCTGGTTTGGGTGTCTGGGTAAAATTGCCCTCATAAAATTAGTTTGGAAGTGTTTCCTCCTATTTTATATTCTGGAAGAGTCTGTACAAAATTGTTATTATTGCTCTCTTAAATGTTTGGTAGAATTCAGTGAAACCATCTGGTCTTGGAATGTGTTTGTAAAATTTTAAAATACATATTTGTATTCATTTTCTAGGGCTTTCATAACAAAGTGACTGATTGGCTAGTCAAACTAGTGACTGATTGGCTTACACAACAGAAATTTATTTTCTCACAATTCTGGAGGCTAGAGTCCAAGATCAAGGTGTTGGCAGTTTTGATTTCTTCTGAGGCCTCTCTTTTTGGCTTGCAGATGGCCATCTTCTCCCTGTGTGGTATCTGGATCCCATTATCTTTTTTCATAAGGACACTAGTCATATTGGGTTAGGGTATACCCAAATAATCTCATTAATTTTGTTATCTCTTTAAAAATTCTATCTCCAGATACAGTCGTATTTTGGGTTATTAGAGGTTAGGACTTCAACATAAAATTCTAGGGGGGACACAACTCAGCTTATAGCAGTCTTCAGTGTTTTTAACTGATAAAGGACTATTAGATCATCTCTCTCTTTGATGAGCTTTGGCAGTTTGTCTCATTCATATAAGTTGTCTGATTTATGGAACTATAATTGTTCATAATGTTCCCTTATTAACTTTCCAATATCTATAATATCTGAATTGATGCCCTCTCTTTTATTCTTGATTTGGCAAAGTGTGTTTTTTCTCTTTTATTTTTTAATCAGTTTGGTTAGAGATTTATTAAATTTTTAAATTCAATGCTACTTTATTTATTTTTATTATTTTTAATTGAAGTATACTTAATATATAATGTTATATTAGTTTCAGGTGTACAATACAGTGATTCAACAGTTCTGTATATTACTCAGTGCTCACAACAATAAGTATAGTCACTATCTGTCTCCACACGTTATTACTGTCTTATTGAACTATATGCCTTATGCTTTTTATCTCCATAACTTACTTGTTTTGTACCTGGAAGTTTGTCCTTCTTAAGCACCTTCATCTATTTCAGCATCCATCCTCTGGACACCACCAGTTTGTGCTTTCTATTCAAGAATTTTGTTATTTTGTCTCTTTACTTCCTTGTTTTGTTTCTTAAATTCCACCTATGAGTGAAACCACATGGTATTTGACTTTTTATTGATCTTTTCCATGAACTAGCTTTTGGTTTCACTATTATTTTTAGTATTTTTCCTATTGATTTGATTGATTTCTTCACTGATATAAGTTCTTTCTTCTGATCTACTATAAGCATTTAATACAACAGCTCTTTCTGTGAATAATACTGCTTTAGCAATATTCCTGAAATTTTGATGTGCTTTTATTTACATTCAGTTTACAATACTTTCTCATTTCGGTTGGCCATAGCTGGAAAATTTTGAGCACCTATGCAATGTAGCATTGGATTATAACTCAAAATATAAAATAAATATCTGTGAGTCCATACTAATATAAACAAATAATTGAATATGTAAATAAATGGGGAGAAGAAGCAAAACTCCCATGAAGAAGAATTCCAAGTAAATTGTTTTGATATTCCACTCTAAAGTAAATGAAGCAAAACTCCCCACCCCTTAGGTGTGGGTTGTACATAGTGATTTTTTTTTCTAAAGAGTACAGTATGGAAAGAGGGGTAAAAAGAGTAACTTTATAGTAGGGAAACATGATACACAGCTACAGCAGGTGATTAAGGTCAACATCAATAATAATCAATCAAGTTGATAGTAGGTACCCTTGATATATTGTGATGAATATGGCACTTTACCTCTGTGATCTTCCCCAAAACTGATAACTGTAGGCTAATCATGAGAAAAACATCAAACAAATTCCAGTAGAGGGGCATCCTAGATTATATCTGATTATTACTCCTCAAACTGCCAAGGTCATCAAACATAGGGAAGTCTGAGAAAGCTTCACAGCCAAGGGGAGCCTAAGGAGACATGAGAGCTAAAGTCAGGAAGGACTTCTAGACGGGATCCTGGAATAGTAAAATGGTATTAAGGAAAACCTAAGAAAATCTGAATGAAATATGGACTTTAGTTAATAATAATGTATTAATATTGGTTTGTTAACTCTATCAAATGTACTATTCTCATACAAAATGTCAATAATAGGGAAACTATAGCAGGGGATATATGGGAACCCTCTGTACTTCCTGCTATTTTTTTGATAAACATAAATCTATTCTAAGGTCTGTTTGTTTTTTTTTAAAGTATTCTCTAATTTCTCTTGTGACTTCTTTGATCCATAGGTTATGTAGAAATACACTTTGAACTTTCTCTCTCTCTCTTTTTTTTTATTACTTGATTTTATTTGCACTAAGTGGCAGGCACAAAGCAATCCTCCTTAGTAAAGTTGACAATTAGCTTCACCCAACACTTTTAATAATGCACATAAAAGAAAGTATTCATCTTACAAATTGTTCTGCAATCCAAATACACAATAGCTAGGGAAACAACATTTAGAAAACAAAAGCCAATGTACAAAGACAGATTAAAACAATAGGACAATACAGGTTTCATATGGCTCTGATTTTACAGTTTTTTTTACAGTATCAGTGTTGGAAATCTGTTCCTTCAGCTGGCTCCATTGCTTCGGATTCAAAGAAATACCTTTTCTTCCAGGTTTCATTTCATCTTCTGCATCCATCCAATATTCCCTAATATCGTTAGGACTTTCCCTTTAAAGTCCCAAACACTGACATACCTCATTTTTCCAATCTGGAACATGTTACCATCTCTGCTACTGTGGCTCTGCTTAGAGATGACAGGGCTCTTGAAATTTCACCAGCCTTTTGGTTCTTCTCAGGTTTTTCTGGAGTAACTTGCTTTTTCCTCTTTAACTTTTTGTCAACCTCGCTGTCAGAAACGCTGCCAGAAGAGTCTGAAGAAACAAGTTCCTTTGATTTAGGCATTGCTCCATTCTCTCATTCCAACTGCCTTCTGCTCGCCCGCTTGCAACTCTGCTTTGGACTTTCTTAATATTTGAAGATTACCCAGATATGTCATTGATTTTTAGTTTAATCTCAGTACAGTCCAAGGGCTTAATTTATATTAATTCTTTTTAATTTGTTAAGATACGATTTTTGACCTAGAATATGGTCTATCTAGTGAAGTTTCCACGTGCACTTGAGAAGAATTTTTATAACGTTGTTGGACAGAATGTTTGATAAAGGTCAGTTAAATCAAGTTGTTCAGTTCTTTTCTGTCCTTCCTGAATTTCTGTGTACTCGTTCCATTGACTTGTGAGTGAAGTCTTCAGTTATAATTGTAAATTTTCTTTCTAATTTTATGACTGTCAGTTCTTACTTCATGTATTTTGGAATTCTTTTAAGTGCATACACATTTAGCATTGTTATGTCTTCTCTGTGATTGATCCCTTTATCATTAGTAATTTTTATAATTAGGTTTAATTTTTAGAGAAGTTTTAAGTTTGTAGCAAAATTAGGCAGAGGGTACAGAGATTTCCCATATCTTCACTGCCTTTACATATGCGTAGTCTCCCCACCATCAGTATTCCCCACAAGAGTGGTATATTTGTGACAATGGGTGAACCTACATTGACATATTATCACCCGGAATCCATAATTTACATTAGGGTTCACTATTGGTGCTGTAAATTCTGTGGGTTGGGACAAATGTTTAATGACATGTGTCCACCATTATAGTGTCAAATGGAATAGTTTTATTGCTCTAAAAGTTCTCCTTATTTACCTTATTCATCCCCCTTTTTCCAGTAATGACCTTTTTAATCTTGGTAATGTTCTTGGTCTGAAGTCTACTTTGCTGTTGACATATTTTCTACTATTAATGTAGCCACTCCAGCTTCTTTTGGTTTGTGCTCCCATTGTATGTATTTTTCCATCCCTTTACTTTTAACTTGCCTACATTTTTGTATATAAAGTGGTTTCTTGTGGGCATTGTATGGTTGGGTCTTGCTTTTTCACCCAATCTCCCAATTTCTGTTTTTTTTTTTAATTAGGATATATATAGATTGCTTGTGTTTTTATCTACCATCTTTCAACTCTACCATAATGCTAATTGTTTTCAGTTTATTTTTATCTTTTTTTCCTATTTTTTTAACTTCTTTTGGATTATTTTGTAATTACATTTTATTTTCCCAATTGGCTTATTAGTTATACTTCTTTTTAAAATGTTCTCTTGGTCACCCTAGGATTTATAATATACATCTTTAATTTCTTACAGTCTGTTTCTTCTATCTTCAATTAACAGTATATCACTTCATGTGTCGTATAAGGACCATCCAATAGTGTCTCCCTAATTTCTCCTATCCATTTTTGTGTGATTATTGTCAAACATTTTAATTTTACATAACAAGAAAATATTTTATTTTTACATAACAATAATCATGAAATACATATATACTGCTTTTGTTTTAGGTAGCCAAACACCCTCCAGAGAAGTGAAAATAAAGGGAAAATGAATTTTATATTTAGCTACATTTATGGAATATTTAAAACTCTTTATTTCTTTGTGTAGATCCAGTTTCCTGTTCTTTGATATATTCTTTCCGCCTAAAGATTTTCCTTGAACATTTCTTATGGTGCAGGTGTGCTGCTAATGAACTCTTAGTATTTGTCTTCTGTGCCTTCCCCGACTCTTTTTCTCTTTCAGTTTGAGTAATGCCTATTGACCTATGTTTAAGTTTGTGGATTCCTTTTCTTTTCTGTATCAAGCCTATAGATAAGCCCATTGATAGCATTCTTTATTTCTATTTTAGTGTTTTTCATTTTTAGGATTTCTGCATGGTTTTGTGGTTTCCTTATCTCTGATGAAATTTCCCATTTGTTTATGCATGTTGTCCACTTTTCCACTGAAGCCTTTAGCTTTGATCTTAGTTATTTAAAATTGTCTGATAGTTTTTTTTATTATGTTATGTTAGTCACCATAGAGTACATCATTAGTTTTTGATGTAGTATTCCATGATTCGTTGTTTACATATAATACCCAGTGCTCCATGTAATCTGTGCCCACCTTAATACCCATCACCAGGCTAACCCACCCCCCTACCTCCCTCTCTTCTAAAATCCTCTGTTTGTTTTCCAGAGTCCATAGTCTCTCATGGTTTATCTCCCACTCCAATTTCTCTCCATTCATTTTTCCCTTCCTTCTCCTAATGTCCTCCATGCTATTCCTTATGTTCCACAAATAAGTGAAAGCATATGATAATTGACTTTCTCTGCTTCACTTAATTTCACTCAGCATCCATGTTGATGGAAATTTGGGTATTCATCTTTTCTGATGGCTGAGTAATATTTCATTGTATCTATGTATTGTATCTATCCATTGTATCCATTTTATCTATGGACCACATCTTCTTTATCCATTCATCTGTTGAAGGGCATCTTGGCTCCTTCCATAGTTTGGTTATTGTGGACATTGTGGCTATGAACATTGGGGTGCATATGCCCCTTCTTTTCACTACATCTGTATCTTCTTTTCACTACATCTGTATCTTTGGTGTAAATACCCAGTAGTGCAATTGCTGGGTCATAGGGTCATAGGGTAGCTGTATTTTTAATTTTGGGGGGAAACTCCACACTGTTTTCAAAGTGGCTGCACCAATTTGCATTTCTACCAACAATATAAGGGGGTTCCCTTTCTCCACAACTTCTCCAATATTTGTTGTTTCTTGTCTTGTCAATTTTTGCCATTCTAACTGGTGTGAGGTGGTATCTCACTGTGGTTTTGACTTGAATTTCCCTTATGGCTAATGAGGATGAACACTTTTTCATGTGTCTGTTAGCCATTTGTATGTCTTCTTTGAAGAAGTGTCTGCTCATGTCTTCTGCCCATTTTTTGACTTGATTATCTGTTTTTTGGGGTGTTGAATTTGGACCCTCAACTCTATTGTCTGATAGTTTTAACATTTATGTCTGGTTCTTTTTATTGCTTTATCTCTTGACTTTTTTACCCCCTTTTTACTTGATTCTTTGTGTGCATATAATTTCTTTGTTGAAATCTGGGTGTCTTGTGTTTTGAGCCTGAGGTAAATAAGAATAGACATACCTCTTCATTTTGTAGGCCTTCAGTCTGATGAGTTGAGTCAATTTAGTTAGGACTTGAGCAGGGTTTGGGTTTTAATGTTGCTGTTCTTACTCTTAGTGTATCACCAGCTTCAAATTCCTGTATTGTTACCTTGTGCTTACAATGGAAAATGCCAGAGTTTTTATTTCAATGTCTACCCTTTGCTTAAATCTCCCCATTACACCTGCACCTCAGAGAAAGTTCCTGTCCATGACCTTGTTTATTCCCCAGCAATAGAGTGCTCTTATTTGTAATTATGTTACTTGCTAACCAGTCGGGGGTGGGATTACATTCTTTCTTGTCCTTGTTCAGTATCAGTTGTAGGCAGGTGCAGGTGTCCCTGGTTCTTAGGATGGTGCCCTTAATTACCTGTCCTTTCTTTAGGGTAGAGGATATGTTATAGGCTGAGCAGAGGATGATTTCTCCTCTCCTAATTCCCAATGTTATTGTGTCTCAACCTGTGCTTTGTGGATAATAGGGTTTGCTGCCCCTTTCCCAGCTTATGCGTTTGATCCTTAGGAGAGATAGAGAAAAAGGAACTGAATGAGACATTGTACCTTTCCTACAGAAGCTGCTGCTTCCCTCTCTAAGCTTGTATCGGGAAAGGGAAAGATTTCTTGAGTTCCTCACCCTATCTTGAGTTTTTCTTCTGAACTTCTAATGAGGCCCTTACATATGCTATCTTGTTTTTGTTTTTGTTTTTTTAAGATTTTATTTATTTATTTGACAAACAAGAGATCACAAGTAAGCAGAGAGGCAGGCAGAGAGAGAGGAAGGGAAGCAGGCTCCCTCGCTGAGTAGAGAGCCTGATGCGGGGCTCAATCCCAGGACCCTGGGATCATGACCTGAGCCAAAGGCAGAGGCTTTAATCCACTGAGCCACCCAGGCACCCCTCTTTTTTTTTTTTTTATCTTCTCTCCTCTTCATTAATTTATGTACACGTCTTTGTCCTATGAATAAGCTCATTTTCAGCTGTCTACTTTGTGTCTTGTAGTCTTTGATTTAATTACTAATTCCATAATCATGTATTTTTGACCTTTATTTTCTTAAGTCTATAAACTTATTTTCATCTCATTCTGTTTTTTTTTAATTTTTATTTAAAAAATAGTTCAGATACCCAACTTGCCTGAAATTCAAGTAAAGGTTTGTTGGAATCTTTTGGGAAACTTTGTCTTTGCTTTATTAAGAGAGAGGTGTGAGCAAGAAAATTCGTGGCTCTGGTTGCTGTTGACAATTGTCTCATGAGCTGAGGAGAATCTAATCTTTTAATAGCAGCTGGTCTCTGGATAAGAGACTGCAGTGATGCAAAGAATCTCGGTTTTTAATGACATTTTAAAAAATTGTGGTAAAATAGGGAGGAGGAGTCAAGATGGCGGAGAAGTAGCAGGCTGAGACTACTTCAGGTAGCGGGAGATCAGCTAGATAACTTATCTAAAGATTGCAAACACCTACAAATCCAACGGGAGATCGAAGAGAAGAAGAACAGCAACTCTAGAAACAGAAAATCAACCACTTTCTGAAAGGTAGGACGGGCGGAGAAGTGAATCCAAAGCGACGGGAAGATAGACCGCGGGGGGAGGGGCCGGCTCCCGGCAAGCGGTGGAGCAACGGAGCACAAAATCGGGACTTTTAAAAGTCTGTTCCGCTGAGGGACATCACTCCAGAGGCTTAACCAGGGTGAAGCCCACGCAGGGTCAGCGTGGCCTCAGGTCCCGCAGGGTCACAGAAGGATCAGGGGTGTCTGAGTGTCGCAGAGCTTACAGGTATTAGAACAGGGAAGCCGGCTACAGAGACAGAGCCGAGGAGTAAGCTCTAAGCTCGGGGTTACCTTGAACTGGTCGCAGGCTCCGTCAGCTCGGAGCGCGGCCGGAGGCAGGGTGACGGGAGTAAATCGGCGCTGTTCTCTGAGGGCGCACTGAGGAGTGGGGCCCCGGGCTCTCGGCTCCTCCGGGCCGGAGACCGGGAGGCCGCCATCTTCATTCCCGCCCTCCGGAAATCTACGGAAAGCGCTCAGGGAACAAAAGCTCCCGAAAGCAAACCCGAGCGGATTACTCAGCCAGGCCCCTGGTAAGGGCGGTGCAACTCCGCCCGGGGCAAAGACACTTGAGAATCACTACAACAGGCCCCTCCCCCAGAAGATCAACAAGAAACCCAGCCAGGACCAAGTTCACCTACCAAGGAGTACAGTTTCAATACCAAGGAGAGCAGCGGAATTCCAAAGGAGGAGAAAGCAAAGCACGGAACTCATGGCTTTCTCCCCATGATTCTTTAGCCTTGCAGTTAATTTAATTTTTTTTCTTTTTCAATTTATTTTTCTTCTTCTGCTAAATTTTTTTAACTTTTACCCTTTTCTTTTTTAACGTTTTTTAACTAGTTTATCTAATATATATATATATATTTTTCCTTTTTATATTTTTTTCTTTATTGGTTTTCTTTTTTTAATTGTTTCTTTCTTTCTTTTTTTTTTTTTTTCTTCTTTCTGAACCTCTTTTTATCCCCTTTCTCCCCCCTCACGATTTGGGATCTCTTCTGATTTGGCTAAAGCATATTTTCCTGGGGTTGTTGCCACCCTTTTAGTATTTTACTTGCTCCTTCATCTACTCTTATCTGGACAAAATGACAAGGCGGAAAAATTCACCACAAAAAAAAAGAACAAGAGGCAGTACCAAAGGCTAGGGACCTAATCAATACAGACATTGGTAATATGTCAGATCTAGAGTTCAGAATGACGATTCTCAAGGTTCTAGCCGGGCTTGAAAAAGGCATGGAAGATATTAGAGAAACCCTCTCTGGAGATATAAAAGCCCTTTCTGGAGAAATAAAAGAACTAAAATCTAACCAAGTTGAAATAAAAAAAGCTATTAATGAGGTGCAATCAAAAATGGAGGCTCTGACTGCTAGGGTAAATGAGGCAGAAGAAAGAATTAGCGATATAGAAGACCAAATGACAGAGAATAAAGAAGCTGAGCAAAAGAGGGACAACTACTGGACCATGAGGGGAGAATTCGAGATATAAGTGACACCATAAGACGAAACAACATTGGAATAATTGGGATTCCAGAAGAAGAGGAAACAGGGGAGCAGAAGGTATATTGGAGAGAATTATTGGAGAGAATTTCCCCAATATGGCAAAGGGAACAAGCATCAAAATCCAGGAGGTTCAGAGAACCCCCCTCAAAATCAATAAGAATAGGTCCACACCCCGTCACCTAATAGTAAAATTTACAAGTCTTAGTGACAAAGAGAAGATCCTGAGAGCAGCCCGGGAAAAGAAGTCTGTAACATACAATGGTAAAAATATTAGATTGGCAGCAGACTTATCCACAGAGACCTGGCAGGCCAGAAAGAATTGGCATGATATATTCAGAGTACTAAACGAGAAAAACATGCAGCCAAGAATACTATATCCAGCTAGGCTATCATTGAAAATAGAAGGAGAGATTAAAAGCTTCCAGGACAAACAAAAACTGAAAGAATTTGCAAATACCAAACCAGCTCTACAGGAAATATTGAAAGGGGTCCTCTAAGCAAAGAGAGACCCTAAAAGTAGTAGATCAGAAAGAAACAGAGACAATATACAATAACAGTCACCTTACAGGCAATACAATGGCACTAAATTCGTATCTCTCAATACTTAACCCTGAATGTGAATGGGCTAAATGCCCCAATCAAAAGACACAGGGTATCAGAATGGATAAAAAAACAAAACCCATCTATATGTTGCCTACAAGAAACTCATCTTAAACCTGAAGACACCTCCAGATTTAAAGTGAGGGGGTGGAAAAGAATTTACCATGCTAATGGACATCAGAAAAAAGCAGGAGTGGCAATCCTTAGATCAATTAGATTTTAAGCCAAAGACTATAATAAGAGATGAGGAAGGACACTATATCATACTCAAAGGAACTGTCCAACAAAAAGACCTAACAATTTTAAATATCTATGCCCCTAACATGGGAGCAGCCAACTATATAAACCAATTAATAACAAAATCAAAGAAACACATCGACAATAATACAATAATAGTAGGGGACTTTAACACTCCCCTCACTGAAATGGACAGATCATCCAAGCAAAAGATCAACAAGGAAATAAAGGCCTTAAATGACACACTGGACCAGATGGACATCACAGATATATTCAGAACATTTCATCCCAAAGCAACAGAATACACATTCTTCTCTAGTGCACATGGAACATTCTCCAGAATAGATCATATTCTCTGTCCTAAATCAGGTCTCAACCGTTATCAAAAGATTGGAATCATTCCCTGCATATTTTCAGACCACAATGCTCTGAAGCTAGAACTCAATCACAAGAGGAAATTTGGAAAGAACCCAAATACATGGAGACTAAACAGCATCCTTCTAAAGAATGAATGGGTCAACCAGGAAATTAAAGTAGAATTGAAAAAAATCATGGAAACAAAAAATGAAAACACAAAGGTTCAAAATCTGTGGGACACAACAAAGGCAGTCCTGAGAGGAAAATATATAGCGGTACAAGCCTTTCTCAAGAAACAAGAAAGGTCTCAGGTACACAACCTAACCCTACACCTAAAAGAGCTAGAGAAAGAACAAGAAAGAAACCCTAAACCCAGCAGGAGAAGAGAAATCATAAAGATCAGAGGAGAAATCAATGAAATAGAAACCAAAAAAACAATAGAACAAATCAACGAAACTAGGAGCTGGTTCTTTGAAAGAATTAATAAGATCGATAAACCCCTGGCCAGACTTATCAAAAAGAAAAGAGAGAGGACCCAAATAAATAAAATCATGAATGAAAGAGGAGAGATCACAACGAACACCAAAGAAATACAGACAATTATAAGAACATACTATGAGCAACTCTACACCAACAAATTTGACAATCTGGAAGAAATGGATGCATTCCTAGAGACATAAAAACTACCACAACTGAACCAGGAAGAAATAGAAAGCCTGAACACACCCATAACCAGTAAGGAGATTGAAACAGTCATCAAATATCTCCAAACAAACAAAAGCCCAGGGCCAGATGGCTTCCCGGGGGAATTCTACCAAACATTTAAAGAACTAATTCCTATTCTCCTGAAACTGTTCCAAAAAATAGAAATGGAAGGAAAACTTCCAAACTCATTTTATGAGGCCAGGATCACCTTGATCCCAAAACCAGACAAGGATCCCATCAAAAAAGAGAACTACAGACCAATATCCTTGATGAACACAGATGCAAAAATTCTCGCCAAAATACTAGCCAATAGGATTCAACAGTACATTAAAAGGATTATTTACAACGACCAAGTGGGATTTATTCCAGGGCTGCAAGGTTGGTTCAACATCCGCAAATCAATCAATGTGATACAACACATTAATAAAAGAAAGAACAAGAACCATATGATACTCTCCATAGATGCTGAAAAAGCATTTGACAAAGTACAGCATCCCTTCCTGATCAAAACTCTTCAAAGTGTAGGGATAGAGGGCACATACCTCAATATTATCAAAGCCATCTATGAAAAACCCACCGCAAATATCATTCTCAATGGAGAAAAACTGAAAGCTTTTCCGCTAAGGTCAGGAACACGGCAGGGATGTCCGTTATCACCACTGCTATTCAACATAGTACTGGAAGTCCTAGCCCCAGCAATCAGACAACAAAAGGAAATTAAAGGCATCCAAATCGGCAAAGAAGAAGTCAAACTATCACTCTTCGCAGATGATATGATACTATACGCGGAAAACCCAAAAGACTCCACTCCAAAACTGCTAGAACTTGTACAGGAATTCAGTAAAGTGTCAGGATATAAAATCAATGCCCAGAAATCAGTTGCATTTCTCTACACCAACAACAAGACAGAAGAAAGAGAAATTAAGGAGTCAATCCCATTTACAATTGCACCCAAAACTATAAGATACCTAGGAATAAACCTAACCAAAGAGACTAAGAATCTATACACAGAAAAGTATAAAGTACTCATGAAAGAAATTGAGGAAGACACAAAGAAATGGAAAAATGTTCCATGCTCCTGGATTGGAAGAATAAATATTGTGAAAATGTCTATGCTACCTAAAGCAATCTACACATTTAATGCAATTCCTATCAAAGTACCATCCATTTTTTTCAAAGAAATGGAACAAATAATCCTAAAATTTATATGGAACCAGAAAAGACCTCGAATAGCCAAAGCAATATTGAAAAAGAAAGCCAAAGTTGGTGGCATCACAATTCCGGACTTCAAGCTCTATTACAAAGCTGTCATCATCAAGACAGCATGGTACTGGCACAAAAACAGACACATAGATCATTGGAACAGAATAGAGAGCCCAGAAATAGACCCTCAACTCTATGGTCAACTCATCTTCGACAAAGCAGGAAAGAATGTCCAATGGAAAAAAGACAGCCTCTTCAATAAATGGTGTTGGGAAAATTGGACAGCCACATGCAGAAAAGTGAAATTGGATCATTTCCTTACCCCACACACGAAAATAGACTCAAAATGGATGAAGGACCTCAATGTGAGAAAGGAATCCATCCAAATCCTTGAGGAGAACACAGGCAGCAACCTCTTCGACCTCAGCCGCAGCAACATCTTCCTAGGAACATCGCCAAAGGCAAGGGAAGCAAGGGCAAAAATGAACTATTGGGATTTTATCAAGATCAAAAGCTTTTGCACAGCAAAGGAAACAGTCAACAAAACCAAATGACAACTGACAGAATGGGAGAAGATATTTGCAAACGACATATCAGATAAAGGGCTAGTGTCCAAAATCTAGAAAGAACTTAGCAAACTCAACACCCAAAGAACAAATAATGCAATCAAGAAATGGGCAGAGGACATGAACAGACATTTCTGCAAAGAAGACATCCAGATGGCCAACAGACACATGAAAAAGTGCTCCACATCACTCGGCATCAGGGAAATACAAATCAAAACCACAATGAGGTATCACCTCACACCAGTCAGAATGGCTAAAATTAACAAGTCAGGAAATGACAGATGCTGGCGAGGATGCGGAGAAAGGGGAACCCTCCTACACTGTTGGTGGGAAAGCAAGCTGGTGCAACCACTCTGGAAGACAGCATGGAGGTTCCTCAAAATGTTGAAAATAGAACTACCCTATGACCCAGCAATTGCACTGCTGGGTATTTACCCTAAAGATACAAACGTAGTGATCCGAAGGGGCACGTGCACCCGAATGTTTATAGCAACAATGTCTACAATAGCCAAACTATGGAAAGAACCTAGATGTCCATCAACAGACGAATGGATAAAGAAGATGTGGTATATATACACAATGGAATACTATGCAGCCATCAAAAGAAATGAAATCTTGCCATTTGCGACGACGTGGATGGAACTAGAGGGTATCATGCTTAGCGAAATAAGTCAATCGGAGAAAGACAACTATCATATGATCTCCCTGATATGAGGGAGAGGAGATGCAACATGGGGGGTTAAGGGGGTAGGAGAAGAGTAAATGAAACAAGATGGGATTGGGAGGGAGACAAACCATAAGTGACTCTTAATCTCACAAAACAAACTGAGGGTTATTGGGGGGAGGGGGGTTGGGGGGTGGGATTATGGACATTGGGGAGGGTATGTGCTATGGTGCGTGCTGTGAAGTGTGTAAACCTGGCGATTCACAGACCTGTACCCCTGGGGATAAAAATATATTATATGTTTATAAAAAATAAAATTAAATAAAAATTGTGGTAAAATATACAGAACATAACATTTACCATCTTCACCATTTTTCAGTGTACAGTTCAGTGGTATTAAGTACATTTTTATTGTTGTGCAATCAACACCACCATCCATCCCCAGAACTTTTTCCTCTTCCTCGACTAAACTCTTACCCATTAAATACTAACTCCCCATTCTCCCTCTCCCCAGCCCCTGACAAGCGCATTATACTTTCTGTATCTATGGATTTGACTACTCCAAAAACCTCATGTAAGAGGTCATTCTGTTTTTTTTACTTTTAATCTCATTTAAAATAATTTATATTCTGAGGGTGCCTGGGTGGCTCAGTCAGTAATGCATCTGACTCTTTTTTTTTTTTTTTTTTAAGATTTTACTTATTTGACAGACAGAGTTCCCAAGTAGGCAGAGAGGCAGGCAGAGAGAGAGAGGGGGAAGCAGGCTCCCCACTGAGCAGAGAGCCTGATGCGGGCCTTGATCCCAGGTCCCTAGGATCATGACCTGAGCTGAAAGCAGAGGCTTTAACCCACTGAGCCACCCAGGTGCCCTGCATCTGACTCTTGATCTCAACTCAGGTATTGACCTCAGGGTCCTGAGTTCAAGCCCTGTGTTGGGCTCCATGGATATGGAAACTTCTTTAAAAAAAAAAAAAAAAGTTTGTTTAAGGGGTACCTGGGTAGCTCATTGGTTAAACATCTGACTCTTGATCTCAGCTCAGGTCTTGATCTCAGGGTCCTGAGTTCAAGCCCCACATTGGGCTCCAGCCTGGGTATGGAGCCTATAAAAAATAATAAAATAATTTATATTCTTATTACTTCCTTCTACACACAATAGATCTACAATGTAGGTTATGTTCCATTCAGAATGGATTGAAATGTTTTTGCATACCATATTGCATTACTCATTTTTTTCTTCATCTTGTGTTTTATTTCCATCTTGTTCACTAACATGTATAGTTCTTCATCTCTTTGATTTTGCTTTTTGAGCATGAATTCTTTTCTTTTTAAAGATTTTATTTATTTATTTTACTGAGAGAGAGAGAGCACGCGAGTGCACAAGCAAGGGGAGTGGCAGACAGAGGGAGAAGCAGGCTCCTGGCTAAGCTAGGAGCCCAATGTGGGACTTGATCCCAAAACCCTGGGATTGTGACCTGAGCCAAAGGCAGATGCTTAACTGACTGAACCACCCAGGTGCCCTGTCATGGATGAATTCTTGTTGATTCCCATTCTATTTGATTTGGTTTGATTAGTTATCTTCCATTATAAACTACACTCTGAGGGCTAGATTTTGCCTGAGAGGATAATGACAAGTGTGCAGAAGGGTTTGGGGAACAGAGAAGAAAACTGAATGGGTATGGATGAGTTGTGTTGCAGGTGTTATAGACTAGTTTACTCAACATTGATCACATTCTCCTCCTAGTGTATCTTTCTTTATGGTCCAGGCAAGAATACTAAAAATTACATTTCCCAGAAATCCTGGTCGTTAGTATGGGTTTGGCCAATTGTATGCACTTAGCCAAGACTGAGACATGAAGAGAAGCATCCAGGCTGCTGGTCCAAACCACAACAGGCATGGCATTCTTAGCATCTCATTCTAACTAAGGTGGTCAATGACGAGCTAGCACTCATAGTGACGGCTTTCTGATTCCTCTGTGGTTGTAGTGTCATCCAGGAGCTAGTGATGACAGCAGTGGTGTCCAACTTCCTCAGATTCCTCATTACAGCAAAGCTAGCTCTTCTTGTGGCAGACCATTTTGTGGTGTTATTTTTGGACCATGATGAGGGGAAGCTCCTGTTCTTCTGACCTGTCCAATGATGTCAGCACTAGATAGCTAGATAAAATCCCTTTCTGTAAACTGCCTTTCTGCGAAAATTCCTTCCTGTAATGATTGCCATGATCTTCAGGTGAAGCCTGACCTATTCACCTTCATTGGAATTCTTGGACCAGGCTGCAATAAAAAGAAACCAAATTGAAAATGATGTTAATGATAAAGAAATATACTTTCTCCCATAATGGAAGTACAGAGGTAGGCAGTATTCCACATTCAATATGATCTAATTGTTCAGTGATGCTTACATTTACATTTACAACATAGGTTTTTTGGTTTTCTTTTCTTTTTTTTTTTTTTTTTTTTGTATTTGCTGTATTCAGTTCATTCCTTTTATGTCACAGTGGGGCTTATAGTAATAATCAGGGCCATACTTATACTTCCGGACTTATGTCTGGACAGTAGATACAGATGAGAGAGAAGCTTGCTTCTTTTGCCCATAAGCCTTGAATAAACTTATCCTTACTTCCCATTGGCTCGAATCACCTACATGTTGCTGAATTATTTACTGGCAAGGGAATTATTGTGGAATGATCACACGTGGCTCTACTAACCATCAGGGTAGAATCAATGTGGGGGGTGGGCAACAACAGTGTCTACTGCTGTCATTCTACCTTTTCATTCCTCTCCTCCTTCCCTGCTCTCAGCTTCTGTTCCAGCACGTCTGGAATACGTGGGAAGTTCTAAGGATTTTTCTTTTGGGGATCAACGATGATCAAAATGGCTTGTACTCTCATGGAATTTTATTTCCCCCTCTGGGTTTCCTAGGCCTCCTCTCATACTAAGGTTAGAGATATTTGTGAGAAATTTTAGGATTTCTGTGACTGTCTTTCCCAACCAACAGTCCCTTACTCCCACCCCTATAGAGAGCTTTTGGTTGAATAAGTTTCCAAGACAAGGAGGGTTTTATAAGGCTATGCATATTTTTAGAAACTTCTTTTTTATGCCCACTCTTTCGTGGCATTGCTTCTTGTATATTTTTTGCTAATATTAACTTGATTTTTGTTCATATTAGTTGACTTTGGAAAGAGATTTGGAGAACTGGCTTCACTTGAGCACATTACCTCAAAATCCTGAAATTGAAAAGATATTCTTTTAGTACTGGCTTCTAGATTTATTGCATTTTAAAAGATGTTTATTTATTTATTTGTTTAACAGACAGAGATCACAAGTAGGCATAGAGGAAGGCAGAGAGAGAGAGGAGGAAGCAGGCTCCTCTCTGAGCAGAGAGCCTGATGCGGGGCTCGATTCCAGGACCCTGGGATCATGACCTGAGCTGAAGGCAGAGGCTTTAACCCACTGAGCCACCCAGGTGCCCCATAGACTTATTGCATTTTGGTCAGTGAACATGATCTGTAAAATTTCAGATATTTGAAATCTAGACTGTCAACATGGCCTAAAAAATCATCATTAAAATAAAAAACCTCCATGTGTACTATTAAATAGTATGTATTTGCTTCTGTTATTTTTGGTTATACATGTATAACTATATAATGTATATCAAAATACTTATTATCTATAATTACATTGCATGTTATATATATATTTTTAGTCTTATTAATTATATAGATCCTCTCTGTCCTTGGCGGGTATGTGTGTGTTTGTGTTGTGTGTGTGTGTCTGTATGTGCATCTTGTACTTGATCTGTTTTAGAGTAGGACATGTGTTAGACTCTCCACATCTTCTCGTTTCAGACTGCAGGGACTTTCAAATACTTGGTCTGAAGGAGGGCAAAATTTCTCACTTTTCCCCATCCAAGTCTTGTTTGTATATGCTTGCCTTGGCATAATTGTCAGTTCATATACTTAATTCACACTATAAAGCAGAACACTTCTCAGTCTATAGCATCTTTTATATTTATAGCACTTAACATTTTTTTCTAAAAATAGTGGGTTTTGTGTAATTTCAAGGTACATGATCATGATTTTTCTGAAACAAGGGTTCTTCCTTTCAAAGTAATAGGCTCTTCACTTCTGGAAAAATGAATTTCCAATAATCCTTAAGTGTCTGTGTCTTCACTTGAGAGAAAACGCAACAAACTAAAATCTCCCTTCACATACATATGAATAACTTAAAAATGTGAATTTTTCTTTTTCTTAGGTATACGAATTGTTTCTGAAAGGGAGCTAGCTCAGTTGGCTCAGGTTCGACCATTACTATTCAATTTTCATGAGCAATCAATCATCAAGGATTGTTTTAAAATGCTTGAGAAAAAAGTAGCAGAATATGAAATCCTCCAGGAATTTATGGTAAATATTTTGGTCTTAACAAAAGTCTAAATGTGATTTTCCATATTACTAATAGAGGGGTTTTTTCTTTTCCTTTTTTATCTTTTCTTTTAGATTGAGTACTTTTTGTTTTCAAATATTAAGTCTGTTTTTAAAGTAATAGGTTTATATAGCCAAAAAAAAAAATAAGTTAAATAGCATAAAAGGTTATAAAATGGATAAAGTCTTTGTTTTTCCTCTCTTGAGTTCCTAGGCCTCCTTTCCACTATTAAGTTTGTCATATAAATGTCTGGGAAACTATTGGCCTTTACTTTACTAACTATTCTACCTTTTCTTTCCTTTTTTTTTTTTTTAAGGAAAATATCTCACATAGGAAATAATTTCCAAATATATTATTGGTACATATAGATCTGTCTTATTTTTTATCTCATTATTTTTAAGTGTTGCATAGTGTAGTTAATTATATAGATAAAGACCTTCTTTTCTTTAAGTAGTCCCCTGTGATGAACATAGATTGTTCTTGTCTTTGTTCTTTATAAACAGCAATTACCCCTCTTTATATGCTTGTGCTTATGTGTGAGTATTCTTATAATAAGTTACTAGAAACACAACCAGTATTTTGTGCTGTCAAATTTTTGATTTTTGCTTATCTCTTATATGACAAATGACTCCGTGTATATTTATACTGACACTTATTTGAGAACAAGGGAATAGCTTTCCATATGTTTTTAAGCCTTTTATATATATTTTCGGTGAAATGTTAGTTCCGATTCTTTGCCCAATTTTCTGTTTATTCTTTTTCGTATTGATTAATAATTTTATATAAGGAAGAAATTGTCTCTTTTGTAGTGCTATATGTGGTAAATTTTCCCCCTTGTTTGTGCTACACAGAAGTGTGCATGTACATACACACACATTTAGTTAGAAGAAATAGCTAATTTTTAGTGGTCAGATATGACAATCTTTTGGGACTTCAGGGTTTTCTATATCCTTTAGATGCCCTTTTCACTCTAGGATCATAGTAATTACATCATGTCTTTTTCTAATATTTTTTTATTTTTTAAATGTGTAAATCTTTGATCCAGCTAGAATTTAAGGTATTTGGTAGCACTCCAGTATTAGATAGCTATCCTGTTGTCCCCAGATCCTCTTGAAATTATGCCTCAGTGATATAAAAGGCCACTTTTATTATATACTGAAGTTCTCCGTAAATTTTAATTTATTCTTGGATTTCTTCCATTGATTTATTCATGTACTAGTACCAAACTCTTTTAATTAGTGTAGCTATGTTATCTTTTATTATTTGTTAACACTAGTCTTCCCTTAATACTCTTCTTCTACAAAATTGTTCTGCTTTTCCTATAGATATTTTTCCAAGTTAATTTTATAATTGGTTTGCATAAAGATAAGAAAGGTAAAAATCTGATCTATTATCCTACTGCTTAACCTTCACTAGCTTCTCATTTGCCATGCCAATAGTTGCCAACACTTATTTAAAGACTGGTGGTGCCAAGAGTTACTGAAGAGCTTTTGAAAAGTACAGATTCTCAGGCTTTATCCACAAATACTCTAATAGAGTAGAACTGGATACATGTCCACTTCTTTTGTATCTGAAACAAGGCCTTCCTGGGTAGTTTTAGTTTCCCTCTGGGCTAGATTATGTTCTCTCTGCTCTTGTTACCATGTATTTACTTTATTTGCCCAAGAGGAGATGTATGCCCCATGCCTTTATTCCTATCCTTTCTGCCTGGAGAGATAACCTACTCACCTCTGCTCTCCTCTCCTTCCACACACACAGACTTTCATATGTCTAACTTCTGATGGCAGTCATCAGCATCTTGTGGCATTGATCACCCCTCTGACTGTTCTGAGAGCTCCTTAAAGACGGGGCCATTTTCAGACTCATCTTTTTATTCCAATATCTAGAGAAGTGCTGAGTATGTACTAAATGTTCAGTAAATGTATACTGAGTTCACACTTGGTAATTAAAATTTTTGAAAGGAAGAATTCTTTTATGTATGTATGTATGTATGTATGTATTTTTTATTATGTTATGTTAGTCACCATACAGTACATCATTAGTTTTTGATGTAGTGTTCCATCATTCATTGTTTGCATATAACACCCAGTGCTCCATGAAATCTGTGCCCTCCTTAATACCCATCACCAGGCTAACCCATCCCCCCACACCTCTCCCCTCTAAAACCTTCTGTTTGTTTCCTGGAGTCCATAGTCTCTCATGGTTCATTTCCCCCTCTGATTTCCCCTCATTCAATTTCCCTTCCTTCTCCTAATGTCCTCCATGTTATTCCTTATGTTCCACAAATAAGTGAAATCATATGATGATGGACTTTCTCTGCTTGACTTACTTCACTCCCCTCCAGTTCCATCCATGCCGATGCAAATGGTGGGCATTCATCCTTTCTGACTGCTGAGTAATATTCCATTGTATTTATGGACCACATCTTCTTTATCTGTTCGTCTGTTGAAGGGCATCTTGGCTCCTTCCACAGTTTGGCTATTGTGGACATTGATGCTATGAACATTAGGGTGCATGTGCCCCTTCTTTCACTACGTCTGTATCTTTGGGGTAAATACCCAGTAGTGCAATTGCTGGGTCATAGGGTAGCTCTATTTTTAACTTTCTGAGGAACCTCCACAGTTTTCCGAAGTGGCTGTACCAGCTTACATTCCCACCAACAGTGTAGGAGGGTTCCTCTTTCTCCACAACTTCTCCAAAATTTGTTGTTTCTTGTCTTGTCAATTTTTGCCACTCTAACTTGTGTAAGGTGGTATCTCACTGTGGTTTAGATTTGAATTTCCCTGATGGAAGAATTCTTTAATTAGTATCCTAGCTATAATTCCTTCATGGGGCAAGGAATAAATTGTGAGACTTTTTTTTTGTTTATGTATTTGTATATTTTTCTTGCTGTTATTTTATTATTTTTGTTTATAAAATGATAGATTAATGAATAGGTCCTAAGAAGTGAATGTTCTTTGTGTGTGTGTGTGTGTGTGTGTGAAAAGGAAAAATATTGAAGTTCAAGGGAAAGAGTATGTCCAGAGAGATTAGTCTGTTCTTTTTTTTTTTTTAAAGGATATTACTTATTTATTTGTCAGAGAGAGAGAGAGATACATAGAGAGAAAGAGCACAGGCGGTGGGGGAGTGGCAGGCAGAGGGAGAAGCTTAGCAAGGAGCCTGATGTGGCACCTGATCCCAGGACTCTGGGATCATGATCTGAGCCAAAGGCAGACGCTTCTGACTGAGCCACCCAGGTGTTGGAGATTAGTATTTTCTTATCAAGCAGCTTGTTGATTGATATCTCAATTTTGAGATATTTTAATAGTATTTTTTAATGGGATTCTGACTTCACTTATCATACAGCACATTTAACATCGGGTCATGCCATATAGAGGTTTAAGGATCATGACCACTGAGCAAGAGCAGATTTTTTTCTTTTTCATTTTGTTATAGTAAATGCATGATTTATATTTCTTACCTTTTAAAGACTTTAGGTGGTAAGAGCCTACCTGATGCGTTCAACTCGGGGAATGAGCTACGCAACAGAGAAAAAAACAGATATCGGGATATTCTTCCATGTAAGCTAAAAATGGTTTTGATTATTTCCTGTTTGTATTTGGGAAAAGATAAAAAGTGGGGTGTGTGGCTTTTAGTACTAGGCGTTTTGACCTGTGACTGTGATGAAGAGCTCTGGCAGCTAGCGGTGGGTAGCCTGGGCATATTCTTCAAGATGCTAGGATACATGTTGAATTTCAAGTCTGGCATTTGAGTAGCTATGATAGGGTTATTTATAGACGTCCCTCAGCCTTGTCCTTATGCACATGCTACTTCTCAGACCATGAACCATCTAAAATATAAAGTCTAGTAGCCTGAGACATCTGTCACTTTTGGTAACCCAACTCCTAATCACCTTCCTTGGCTGTTTTGTTTAGACATACAAATACAATTGGGCTCTTTATTTTTTTTTTAATTTTTATTTATTTTTTAAATTTCTTTTCAGTGTTCCAGAGTTCATTGTTTATGTACCACACCCAGTGCTCCATGCAATATATGTCTTCCATAATACCCACCATGAGGCTCACCCAACCTCCCACCCGTCTCCCCTCCAAAACCCTCAGTTAGTTCCTCAGAGTCTACAGTCTCTCATGGTTCATCTCCCTCTCCAGTTTCCCCCAACTCCCTTCTCCTCTCCATCTCCCCATGTCCTCCATGTTATTCCTTATGCTCCACAAATAAGTGAAACCATATGATAATTGACTCTTTCTGCTTAACTTATTTCACTCAGCAGAATCTCTTCCAGTCCCATCCATGTTGATACAAAAGTTGGGTATTCCTCCTTTCTGATGGAGGCATAATACTCCATAGTATATATGGACCACATCTTCTTTATCCATTCGTCTGTTGAAGGGCATCTTGGTTCTTTCCACAGTTTGGCACCTGTGGCCATTGCTGCTATGAACATTGGGGTACAGATGGCCCTTCTTTTCACTACATCTGTATCTTTGGGGTAAATACCCAGTAGTGCAATTGCAGGGTTATAGGCAAGCTCTATTTTTTTTAAACATTTTATTTATTTATTTGAGAGAAGAGAGAGACAGTGAGAGAGAGCATGAGCGAGGAGAAGGTCAGACGGAGAAGCAGACTCCCCATGGAGCTGGGAGCCTGATGCAGGACTCGATCCTGGGACTCCAGGATCATGACCTGAGCTGAAGGCAGTCGCTTAACCAACTGAGCCACCCAGGCGCCCGGCAAGCTCTATTTTTAATTTCTTAAGGAATCTCCACACTGTTTTCCAAAGTGGCTGCACCAACTTGCATTCTCACCAACAGTGTAAGAGGGCTCCCCTTTCTCCACATCCTCTCCAACACATGTTGTTTATTGTCTTGTTAATTTTGACCATTCTAACTGGTGTAAGGTGGTATCTCAATGTGGTTTTGATTTGAATCTCCCTGATGGCTAGTGATGATGAACATTTTTTCATGTGTCTGATAGCCACTTGTATGTCTTCATTGGAGAAGTGTCTGTTCATGTCTTCTGCCCATTTTTGACATGATTATCTGTTTTGTGTGTGTTGAGTTTGAGGAGTTCTGTATAGATCTTGGATACCAGCCTTTTGTCTGTAGTGTCATTTGTGAATATCTTCTCCCATTCTGTGGGTTTCCTCCTTGTTTTGTTGACTGTTTCCTTTGCTGTGCAGAAGCTTTTGATCTTGCTGAAGTCCCAAAAGTTCATTTTCACTTTTGTTTCCTTTGCCTTTGGAGACATATCTTGAAAGAAGTTGCTGTGGTTGATGTTGAAGATGTTACTGCCTATGTTCTCCTCTAGGATTCTGATGGATTCCTGCCTCACGTTGAGGTCTTTTATCCATTTTGAGTTTATCTTTGTGTATGGTGGAAGAGAATGGTTGAGTTTCATTCTTCTACACATAGCTGTCCAATTTTCCCAGCACCATTTATTGAAGAGACTCCACCCCCAAACTACTAGAACTCATACAGCAATTCAGTAATGTGACAGGATAAAAAAATCAATGTACAGAAATCAGTTGCTTTCTTATACACTAACAATGAAAACACAGAAAAGGAAATTAGAGAATCAATTCCATTTACTTTAACACCAAGAACCTTACGATACCTGGGAATAAACCTAAGCAAAGAGGTAAAGGATCTGTATTCAAGGAACTACAGAACACTCATGAAAGAAATTGAAGAAGACACAAAAAGATGGAAGACCATTCCATGCTCATGGATTGGAAGAATAAACATTGTTAAAATGTCTTTACTGCCTAGAGAAATCTATACTTTCAATGTCATTCTGATCAAAATTCCACTGACATTTTTCAAAGAGCTGGAGCAAACAATCCTAAAATTTGTTTGGAAATAGAAGAGACCCTGAATTGCTAAGGAAATGTTGAAAAAGAAAAACAAAACTGGGGGCATCACGTTGACTGATTTCAAGCTTTACTACAAAGCTGTGATCACCAAGACAGCATGGTACTGGCACAAAACCAGACACAGACCAGTGGAACAGAGTAGAGAGCCCAGATATGGACCCTCAACTCTATGGTCAACTAATCTTTGACAAAGCAGGACTAAATATGCAGTGGAAAAAACACAGTCTCTTCAATAAATGGGGCTCTTTATATCCTTTCTCCTGGTCAATAAAACTGCCAGTCTACCCTCCCAACAAGAGGCTGCTCTTTGTGTGTCTCTAAGGGCCCTCCACATTGCTTTCCTGTGCTGGGTGAAGCTAATGCCCCTCTCCTCCCCAGCCAGTTACTCACAGGATTTCTCTATCCCAGGCCATTAAAGAGCAGAAACAAAATACAACACATTTTTAATCTTAGGTAGGAAATGTCATTCTATGCCTCACATTCCTTTCAAAGTAAAAAATTTTCCAAGTTACTTTACCGTTTTTCCTCCTCCATCTTGACCTTCCTCCTTTCTACTCTATCTTACTTAATATAACCACCCTGTTGCCCAAGCGAGAAGACTTTGAGTCACCTGTGATATTTAAAAGCGGTCATAAATTCCTTTTGATTCTACTTCCTTAATACCTCCAGAATCCGCCCCACCCATCTCTCAGTTCCCATGGCTGCTAACTGAGTTTGAATCTGCCTGTTTCATCTCTCAGCTGGTCTGTCTTCTTCACTGCCTCCATGCCCATCTACTCACAGCAGCTACTGAAATGATTTTCCTAAAACACAAATCCCTTCAAAATCCTTCTTTGGCTCTCTGTTATTATTGTGGTAAAGCACTTTAGCAGCATGGCATAAACTTCACCTTTCTCGGCTCAGCTCTTTCACAGACTTCTTTTGGTTTCTGGAATTCCTTCTCTTTCTCCTGTTTCCAGGCCTTTGAACCCACAGTTCTTGCAAGAACCATCCATCCTCCCTTTTTTCCTGAGGTAATTCTTGCTGTCTTTCAGAGCTAACTCAGCCAGACCCTCCTTATTTTCCTCAAAGCTAGGTTTGACTGTTTCTCCAATAGCCTCATACCATCTTGTGACTGCTCGTCCCAACTTACCAAATTATCTTTTAATTATCTCCTTATGTTCCTGTTTCTCCCACTAGACTTGAGGTGGTTCTGATAGAAATTGCAGTAGAACAGTGACTGTCATAATTGGATCAGTACGTTTATGTTTAGTTGGTTCATCCAGGTGTAAAACAACTTTATGATTATAAAATTAATAAGTACCTTCCCAGATAATTAAAATATTTTATTTTGCTACCTTCTCTGGGGAGAATGTACAGAAATACATTGATGAATATTTCTGAAATCATGGTAATGAACCAGCATTAGACATTTTAAGAGATAATGTCAATAGTTTGGTGCTACTCTGAGAGATCAAAGTACCAATTGTATAATTCCCATCCCTGTATGTGCAATTATCCCTCAAGAAATCAAATAAATGCAAACAAGCCTTTAAAATGAGGCTCCGGGGGCACGCCTTGGTGGCACAGTTGGTTAAGAATCCAATTCTTGGTTTCAGCTCAGGTCCTGATCTCTGGATCGTGAGATTGAGCCCCACATCAGGCTCTGAGCTCAGTGCAGAGTCTGCTTGAGATTCTCTTTCTTTCTCCCTGTGATCTTCCTGCTCGTGCTCTCTCTCTCTCTCTAAAAATAAAATAAAAATCTTTTTTTAAAAGATTTTATTTATTCATTTGACAGACAGAGATCACAAGTAGGCAGAGAGGTAGGCAGAAAGAGAGGAAGGGAAGCAGACTCCCTGCTAAGCAGACAGCCCAATGCAGGGTTCGATCCCAGGACCCTGAGATCATGACCTGAGCTGAAGGCAGAGAATTTAACCCACTGAGCCACCCAGGCACCCCCTAAAATAAAAATCTTTTTAAAAAGAGGCTCCAGGGATTTTAAGAAGGTTGTTTTAGAATATGGGGTACATTTAACAATTGTACTGGCGTTAACTCTTTACTCTGGGTACAAGAAGAGTAATAACTAAAGAGAAAAGAGATGCAAAGATATGAACAATAAAATTCAATGATTAAAACTAGGGAAAATCATGTGAAACTTTTTGCTTTTCTCTTAAAATCAATGGTTATTAAGCCGAGCTCTGTTTCAAAGTCCACTGATTTATCTAACTCATGCCACTGTGTAATTTAATCTCAAATAAGCCTATTCAAGTGACAGTCATAGAAAGTTTCTTTGATTTCTTTGCCACACATTTCTTGAATTAATAGAGAAGATTCCTAAGGAATCACATGAAGAAAGCCAGAGAAATAATTAATTTTTCCCTCTTTTCAAATGCTGAGAAGACTAACTGGAGGATTCACACATCTTAGGACATTGCAAGTATATGCGGTCCTTACTCTCCATGGCTCCAGTACTCACAAATTTCAGTGAGTGTGTTTAAAGAACTCCAGTTCCTCAATAACATAATTCAAATTTCAGTAATCACAATATATTAACTGAGAGGAATTGCATAAAGTACAAACTTCACGTCTAACTCTTCAGTCTGCAAATCACTATGTAAATAACAGATGCTCATCATGATCACTGAATAATCATGTCACTTCTTTTTTCTTTCTTTTTTTTTTTTTTACTCCTTTTATAATATGTCTCCAGTTGGTCACTCTGTATCTGTTGTTCAGCTCATGCACAGACAGTAAAGCATGTAGTTGTATTGTCTCCTTATTTTTCGGTGATAAAACCTCATTACATTTTATAAAAATGAATTATCAAAAGTTTATTGGTCAACAAAGATGAAATAGAAGCAAAGAAAGGAAAAGTAGTAACACTGGGGGTGAAATTCTGATAGAATGTGAATAGTTATAGAAGAAATAGCTGCCCTGGAAAAGATTATGGAACAATCATAATTTGTCCTATTGATTATTAAGATCTTAAGTATATCTTCAGCTTGCATGGTCATATTAATGGCCCTATACTACTATGCAAGGCAGGAATGGGCCTCATTATGTAGTCCAAGGATTTTTAGGTGTAAAGACAACATCTTGCATTTCTATAACACTTTACAATTTGCAAAGCATTTTAAAATGCATAATCTTATATAATCTTCATAAAATATCTCTAAAGTAGACCATTGGATACCATAATTCCTACTTCACAGCAGAGGGAATAAGCTCTGAGGTTAAAGGTGTTTTGAAAGCTAATAAAGGAGGGGGGATATACCACAGGTCATGTTCTCTGACTTCTGGCCGAATACTTTTCTGTTACTTATCTTTTGGTTAGGATCCATTCAGATCTAACTAATAATGATAGTGACTTAGATTTCTAGTAGTTTTCCACCTTACAGAGCATGTTTACACTTATATCTCATTAAGTGCTGCCTACAGTCAGGTAGACATAGACGATAATATCTGAATTTAAGATTCAAGTGATGAGGTAAGGATAATTTCAACAAATGGTTCTGGACAATTGTATATTCCTATACTAAAAAATGAACTACACCCTTACCTCACATCTTATATAAAAATTAACTCAAAATAGATCATAGACCTAATTTGTGTTAAAATCATAAAACTTCTGAAGAATACTTGAGAAAAATTTAGTGTCCTTGAGTTTGGAATATTTGTTTTTAATAGGATATAAAACCCCCAAACTATAAAAGAAAAAAAGCAAATCAGACTTCTTTAATTTAATTTAAAAAAATATATATGGCCTTTCAAATATATATTACACTTCAAAATTAATATATATATACATATATATATATGTATATATATATATTGCCCTTCAAAGTATGCTGTTAGGAAAATGAAAAGGCAAGCAACAGACTAGGAGAAAAATACATTCAAAAAATTTATCTGACAAAAATATATTTATATATTTATATATTCTAATATATATATATATCTATATATCTAGAATATATCTATGTATTTTAAATACTGACTTGTATTTAGAATATATAAAGAATTTCTATAACTCAATAAGAGGACAAATAACACAACAATAAGTGAGAAAAAGACTTGAGTGGCTGCTTCAAAGAAGATGTATGGGTGACAGATATTGAAAAGCTGTTCAACATCATTAATCATTAGGAAAACAAAAAACTATAGTTAAATACATTTCACATCTGCTACAATAGAAGAGTTTAACAATTTCTTATAATATTAAGCATGTATCTACCACAGAAGTTAGCATTTTTACTCCTGTGTATTTACCTAAGAGAAATTGAAGAATATATCTACATATAGACACATATATTAATGTTCATATCAGTTTTCTTTGCAAAAGAAAAAACCTGAAAACAACCCAATATCCATCAACAAGAGAGTGGATAAACAAATTTGGTATGCTCGTTCATTGGGTACCACTCAGCTCTAAAAAATAGTAAACTAATGATACAGGCAGCAGCAAGGATGAATCTCAAAATAATGATGTAGAGTGAAAGAAGCTAATCAAAAGAGTATATATTGTACATTATCTACTGAACTGTGTTCTTTCAAGATTCCTGTGTTAAAGTCTTAACTCCTAGTACCTCAAAATGTGACTGTTCTTGGAGATAGGGCCTTTAAGGAGGTGATTAAAACAAAATGAGGCCCTTCAGGTCCCTAATCCAATCTACCTGATACTCTTGTCAGAAGAGAAGTTAGGACACTTGAAAGACACTAGGGATGTATGGACACAGAGGAATGTGGGGGCAACATGAGGACACCACAAAAGGCAGGCCTGTTAAAGCCAAGGGGAGGCTTTACAAGAAAGCAACCCTGCTGATGCCTGGGTCTTGGACTTGTAGCCTCCAGAACTGGGAAAATATCTGTTGTTTAAGCTATCCAGTTTGTGGGTTTTTTTTTGTTTTGTTTTGTTTTGTTTTAAGATTTTTATTTATTTATTTGACAGAGAGAGATCACAAGCAAGCAGAGAGGCAGGCAGAGAGAGAGGGGAGGAAGCAGGCTCCCTGTTGAGCAGATAGCCCGAAGTGGGGTTCCATCCCAGGACCCTGAGACCATGACCTGAGCTGAAGGCAGAGGCTTCACCCACTGAGCCATCCAGGTGCCCCTGTTTTTTGTTATGGCAACGTGAGCAAACTAATATACTGTATTACTCCACTTCTGTAAAATTCTAGAAAATTCAAAGTAATTCATAAAGTTTATCAGTGGTTGCCTTGAGGGCAAGAGTGGAGCAAGCGGGATAGATTACCAAAGAGCATGAGAAAATTTTAGTGGTGATCAAGATGTTCAGTTATCTCTCTTCTGGTATTGGTTTCATGGGTGTGCATGTATAATAATTAGACCTCAATACACTTCTAATATTTTGTATACTTTACCATTATAATATATAAATGGCTGGAAGAATACAGCTGTCTATGGGAGAGATTTAATAAGCATCCATACTCCATACATTTGGTGAGGTCACTGTATATTTGTTTGTTTTTTAAGATTTATTTAAGGGGGAGGGAAGTAAAGGAAGAGAGAGAACCTCTAGCAGACTCCCCAGAGAGCGCAGAGCCCAAGTGGGGCCCAGACCCACAATCCTGAGTTCATGATCTGAGCCAAAATCAAGAGTCAGACATCCAACCAACTCAGCCACCAGGCACCCCAGTATGTTTGTTTCTATTGCTACTACCACCACTGCCACCAGTAGTAGTAGTAGTAATATGTTTGTATGTACTCGGTGCTGATCTAAGTCCTTCGTAGTAGTAACTCATTTAATCCTTACCATAAACCTATGATGTTGGTACTCTTAGTATCTTTGCTTTACAAAAAATCTAAAATAAATAATTAACTTTCTCCTAGTCAACACTGCAAATGGGGGCAGGTCTAGGATTCAAACCTATGTTAAACCACTATGCAATAGTGCTTCTGTATATTCCTTTCCAGACTATTGAAAGATTTTCTTGTGCTGTATGTTATATTCTATTTCAAGAACCATTTTTAGCACGTAATGATAGATTCTCATTCTCTATATAGATATAAAACTATATTTTGCAAAGCTTGTTTCTCTCTACTGTTTCCCTTTCTTTCCATTATCCTTTAATTTGAGGTCTCTGTTCTCATTCATTAGTTGTTTGGTTAGAGATAGGCTTTGTAGTTGATATAGTGGCCTCAGACTCTATCTGCAGCTCTCTCTCCCTTTTTTATTTTCTTACCCTGTTAAATGAGTATCTTTGTTGATTTTTGAATTGTGGGATTCCAGTCCATTTCTCTTAAGTTTTTCTGAGTGTTACTTCATTGTCTCCCAGCTTCCAGTATTTTAGGTGAGAAATAGAATGGTAATGTGACCTTACTCTATAAAAAACATATTCTTTCATTCTGAAACATTTTACATTTTGATTTCTTTCCTGGAGTTTGGGAACATTACTCTGTAACTTTCATTTCATTGGTCTTAGAATCTGTGGAGCCTTTTTTTTTTTTAAGATTATTTATTTATTTATTTGACAGAGAGAGAGAGAGAGAGAGAGATCACAAGCAGGCGTGGGGGGGGGGGTGGGAAGCAGGCTCTCTGATGAGCAGAGAGCACGATGCAGGGCTCGATCCCAGAACCATGAGATCATGACCTGAGCTGAAGGCAGAGGCTTAACCCATTGAGCCACCCATGTGCCCCCTGTAGAGCCTTTTAATCTGCAGACTCAGTCCTCCTTTAGCTTTAGGAAAGATGCTTCAGTTATTTGATAATTGCTCTTCCTCTCTCTGCTCTGTTTTTCTTATGATTTTTTAGGGCTGGTCTCTTGGATCTGTTTTCTAAGGCTTTCATCTTTTTCCTATTTATTTCATTGCTTTTGCCTTTCTCTAGTTTTGCATGTACTTTCCTGCCCCCTGTAGTTTTTATTGTTACTTTCTTTCACTTGGTCTCCTAGGGAACTAATTTCAAGTTTCAAGAAAGACCTTCCTCCCTTAAATCATCTACTAAAATTTTTAGCTCGTGTGATGCTTAGTCTCATGTGTCAACTTGGCTAGGCCCTACTACCCAGTTATTTGGTCAAACACTGGTCTAGATGTTGTTGTAAAGATATTTATAGATGTAATTAATATTTAAGTCAGTGAAGTTTGAGTAATTCAGATTACCTTCTATAATATGAATGAGCTTCATCCAATCAGTTGAAGGTCTTACAAGAAAAAGATTAAGGTACCCCAAGAAAGAAGCCATTTGGCCTCCAGATTGCCTTTGGACTCAAGACTGCAACATCAATTCTTTTCTGGATCTCCAGCCTGATACTCTGCCCTGAAAATCTCAGACTGGCGAGTCCCCACAGTTGCGTGAGCCAATTCCTTAAAATATGTCTCTCTTACTGTGTGTGTATGTGTCTTCGTGTGTGTGTGTGTGTGTGTGTGTGTGTGTGTGTGTGTGTGTATAGCCTACCAATTCTGTTTCTCTGAGAATACTGACTAAAACAAATTTTGGTACCAAGAGTCATTCTAGAGGAACAGAATCTTAAGGAAGAGTTTTATGAAATGGTTTTGTACTCTGATAAAATTTAAAGGCATTAGTGACTCTATTTCTAGTAATAAAGAGAGCAGTGATAATCCATGGTGTGATAATGGCAGTAGAGATACAAAAAATCTCATCCCTGGATATTCCTTCTCAAATACTTATAAGAAGCCAGGTCTGGATGATGATGTGTTCCATACCTTAGAACGTTTTTGTCAAACTAACAAGTGTAATGAGATTGGCTGGTTGCTTCTAATTGTCCTGGGCAAAGTAGGGAAAGAAAAGGACGATCTCAGGGATTTGAATTTCTACCCCAAGAACCACATAAATGGCCTACAAGTTTTCATGTTTTCCCTGAAAGAAACCCATCTCTTCTGTAAATGGCCGATTTAGTATAAGTTCCCCACCTTGCAAGTTATTTGCTTTTAAAAGGAGGGCATTGATTGGGAATCAATAGGATTTTGAAAACTAGAATGGAAACGTATGGGAAGATCCTGATGAAGATGGGCACATCAAACCCCTAAACACTGAAGAGTCTTCTTTGCCAGTATTTACTGACACTGGCATTAATCTGACATTAATTCCGGGAGACCAAAAGTCTCACCCTGGTCCACCAGTAAGAGTGGCACTTACGGAAGTCAGATGAGCAACGGGTCTATTGGGGTTTAGCTTAGGTCCATTTCATAGTGAGTCCAATGGATTTTGAGCCACTGTGGTTATTTCTACACTTATGGAATGCATAATTGTAATAGACTTCCTCAGTAGCTAGCAGAAAACCTACACTAGTTCTCTGACCTGTGCAGTGAGGCCAATTATGGCTGCACTTGATAAAGGCCAAGTGTAAGCATGTAGATATTCTTCTATCTGGGAAAATAGTAAGGTAAAAGCAGTAATAGGTTCCTGAGAGAATGCAAAGAGATTAGTGCCACCATCAAGAATTTAAAAGGTGTTGGGGCACCTAGGTGGCTCAGAGGGTTAAGCCTCTGCCTTCGACTTGGGTCATGGTCTCAGGGTCTTGGGATCAAGCCCCGCATCAGGCTCTCTGCTCAGCAGAGAGCCTGCTTCCCACCCTCTCTCTGCCTGCGTCTCTGCCTACTTGTGATCTCTCTCTCTCTCTCTCTCTGTCAAACAAATAAATAAAATGTTTAAAAAAAAAGAATTTAAAAGGTGCAAGGGTGGTGATTCCCATCACACCCCTGTTCATCTCACTTACTTCACCTGTGTAAGAAACAAGTGGATCTTGGAGAATGACTGTAGATTATTATAAACATAAGCAGGTGGTGACTCCAACTGCAACTGTTGTACCAGATGTGATTTGGTTGCTTTGGAAAATTAACACATCCTCTGATAGCTGGTGTATACATATTGATCTGGCAAGTGCTTTTTCTCCTTATCTCTTAGTAAAGACCACTAGAAGAAGTTTGCTTTCAGCTGGCAAGGACAGAAGTACACCTCCACTGCCCTATCTCAGGAACAGATCTGTTCTCTAGTCCTGTATGTCATAGTTCCCAGGGATCTTGATTACCTTTCCCTTTCTTAAGACATCACACTGGTCCATTATATTGATGACATTATGCTGATTGAATCAAGGGAATAAGAGGTAGCAACTACCTACTCCAGACTTATCCATAAGACATTTATGTGTCACAGTGGGGAAAATGAGTCCAACGAAAATTCTACCTTACTGAAATTTCTAGAGGTCCAGTGGTGTGGGGAATGCCAAAATAATCCCTTCTGAGGAGGAGGAGAAGGTGTTGCATCTGGCCCCTCCTATAGCCCAAAGAGGTACAATGCCTAATTGACCTCTTTGGACTTTGGAGACAATATATTTCTCATTTTGGTGTGCACCCTGGCTCATTTTACTAAGACTAGTTTTGAGTGAGGCCCAGAATAAGAGAAAGCTCTACAACACATCCAGGCTGCTGTGCAAGTTGCTCTGCCACTTGGACCATATGGTCCAGTGGATGCGGTGGCAGTGGCAGCTAGGGATGATGCTTGAAGCCTGTGACAGGCCCCTACAAGTGAATCTCAGCTCAGGCCGTGGGCTTTTAGAACAAAGACCTGCCAGTCTCTGTGTATAACTACTCTTGTTTTAAGGAACAGTTTTTGCCTTGCTGTGGCATATTTGTAGAGACTGAACACTTAACCACAGACCACCAAACTGGAAAGTAGAGCGTGCACAGCAGTATTCCATCATCAAATGGAAGTGGTATATACAAGATTGTGTTTGGGCAGGCCTTGAAGGCAGGAGCAAGTTAGATGAAGGAGGCAAAATGTCCACGGTCCCCATTCCTCCTACATTACCTATTCTCTTCCAGCCTGCATCTGTGGCCTCGTGAGGGGTTCCCTATAATTAGTTAACCAAGGAAGAGAAAACTAGAATGTGGTTTACAGATGGTTCTGCACCATATGGAGACACCACCTATAAGTAGACAGCAGCAACACTACAGCCTTTTTGGAGGGGACATCCTTGAAAGACAGTGATGAAGGGAAATCTTTCCAAATGGTAGAACTTTTAGCAATATACTTGGTTGTCCATTTTGCTTAGGTGCAATGGGCAGAGGTACAAATCTGTACCAATTCAGGGACTGTGGCCAATGGCTTTGCTGGATGGTCAGTGACTTGGAAGGAACATGATTGGAAGGTTAGTTATAAGGAGGTCTGAGGAAGAGGTGTGTAGATAGACCTCTGAATGGGCAAAAACCATGAACATATTTGTGTGAGCGAATGTCATTGAAAGGTGACTTAAGGAGAGAATTTTAATAATCAGGTGGATAGAATGATGCATTCTGTGCATACCAGTCAGTCTCTTTCTCAGCCAATCCTATCGTTACCCATTGGATTCATGAACAAAGTGGAAATGCTGGTGGGAATAGAAGTTATGAATAAAGAGGCTCAGCAACTTGAACTTCTAGTCACCAAGGCTGATCTTGTTATGGTCACTGCTGAGTGTCCAGTTTGCCCACTACAGATCTCAGCACTGAGGCCCCAACATGACACCGCTTCCCGGGGTGTTCAGCCAATACCTGATGACAGGTTGATTACACTTTTTTCAGTGCTTTTTTCAGTGCTTTTCTTACAGAATAGATACTATATGGATTTGCCTTACCAGCATGTAGTACTTCTACCAAATCTGCCATCCATAGACACGCAGAATGCCTTATCTAACATCATGGTAGTCCACACAGCATTCTTCTGTCCAAGGAGCTCACCTTAAGGCAAATGGTTTTGGAAGTGGGCACATGCTTATGGAATTCACTGGTCTCAACATATTCCTCATCCTTCTGAAGCAGCTGGCTTGATAGGGCAGTGAAATGGCTTTTTGAGGACTCTTACAGTGCCAGCTAGGTGGCAGCACCTCAGAGGGCTGGAAGCTTGTATATGCTCCAGATTAGCACCCAGTATACATTGCGATTTCTGCCATAGCCAGGATTCAGGGAGTGGTATGACTCACTGAGACCTCTAGTGATCCAGTAGCAAAGTTTTGCTTCCTGTGTCTGTGACCTTATGCTCTGCTAGTCTTGTGGTCTTAGTGGCTGTCTTCAGTAATTTTGTTTGGCTTTGATGTGGTCTTTCCATCCACAAACTTGGTCTTCTTTGATGGGTAGCAGATCAGGGACTTACTTGTGGACCATGAAGTCTAGAAGAATTGCTGCATTATACAGAACAAATTATTAGCCACTTTGAGTAAGGGTTTCTCCTCTGAAAAGAATGAATAATGTACTTCATTCAAAAGATTGTTTTGAAGTTCAGATGGGTGATATACGCAGAGCAGATACATGTTGCCTGGACTTGGAGTGCATGTTTGCATTAAATTCTACAGTTGTCTCTCCTCTTAGGGGAACATTTCTTCTTTTATGATTGCTTAAGTTCTTTCTTTCCTGCTGTGTATTCCATAGTTTGCTTCTGAAATTCCCTTTGTGTATTTTCTTTATATGCTCTGTACGCTTTAACATTTTAATATTGTCATCATGTTTTTTGTCTTTTTTCCTGAGTTATGGGAAAATTCCTTGAGCCAATTTTCTAAATCACTGACATTTTTTCCATTCACTTCTCACTTTAGAAGTTTTAATTGAGTGATTGTGGTTTTTATTTGAAAGCAAGCTGTTATTATTTTAGATAGTTTAATTTTCACACATTTAACCTCCCTTTTAAAAATAAAAAATGCTTTCTGCTATAAAGTAGTATATGTTCACTATAAAAATTTTAGATTATAAATAGCCACTATGAACATTTTGGTGAATACTTGCCAGGTTTATTATTATATGTTTATATATGATGTATTTGTATATATGTCTCTATATATGTACATACATACATAATGAAAGATCTCACTGTAATACTTTTGTTACCTCCTTTATAATTTAATAATATAACATGTCAGTAACCATAGATGTATGTTATTCTTTTAAATAATAATATTCTTTCAGATTTTGTTTTAAATAAATATAGGAGTTTTTAAAATATTCTTCCCTCTTATAGAAAGGAAAACATTTGCTATGATTTTTAAAAATTGTCTCTTTTTGTGAGGAACTGGCTATCTTTATATATCTAGTGATTGTATTTCCAATTTGTTCATATTTACAAGGGGAAGTTTACGTTTGCTGTGTTGGAATCTGAGAAGAGTTCTGTCAGAAACTATGTAAGGCCCTGTTTAGTTATCTTGGACATAACCCGTTGGCCAGATAAGTGGTCCACAAGACCCTTGAGCAGTAAGGAGGGGCTACTGGTGAGACTGCTGCATGGTAGGGGAGGTCCATCCTTTGCTGAGGGCATTTATTGTCTATGTGGAAGCTGTGGTCAAGCCAGAGATCCAGCTGTCTATGTAAAATGATAAAAGAGCTCTGGGCCAAGTGATATTTATGAGTAGGCCAAGTAGTGGGCTTCTTCTTTCATATTTGTTGCAAGAGTCCGTGTTAGGTGAGTTCCATGTTACTTGGACCAAGTCCCTTCATAGCACCATTTTGCCACAATATCTTTGCTTTGATTAGCATGCTGCTTCACCCAGTGAATGGTGAGGATGTTGTCTGCCATGTACTTGGGGCATTGGTAGAACTCCATTAATCCTTGGGTTTGCAACTGACCAACTGACCAACTATCATAGTCTTTTTTTTTTTTTTTTTTTTTTTTTTTTTTTGCTGGCCCTTACGGCTCTGGGCTTGCAGGTTCTCTGGATTCATAGGAGAATGGCATTCACTTACTCCCTCAGAGGGCTCCTCCTTTGCTGTGTTCATTTGCAGACTAATATGTAACTCCCTTGGTCTAATCCTACCTGTGCCATACCTAACAGAAATCTCCCAAAGTGTCTGGACACTGATGGCATCTATCTCTGTTTAGGAGAAGCAGATAAAAACAAAAAACTTTCCTCATTGTGTATTTTGTAGGTCATGCTAATAGGTTTGGGGGAGGGGGGAGAATTTAAAGTCATGGACTCATATAACTCCTACATCATCTTGTCTCCTGGTCAAAGAGAGAAATGGATTTACCAGTATGAAATACATTCATGAGTCCGGGTGTATTGTATCTCCTACTTTTCCTTTATCTACAGATATTTCTGTTTTTATGATAGATGATTCAACACGTGTTCCTCTTGGAGAAAACAAGGACTACATCAATGCTAGCTATATTAGAATAGTCAATTCTGGAGAAGAGTATTTTTATATTGCTTCTCAAGGACCACTGCCAAGTACCACAGATGACTTTTGGCAAATGGTTCTAGAGAATAACTCTAATGTTATTGTCATGATAACCAGAGAGATAGAAAGTGGAATTATCAAATGCCACCATTACTGGCCCATTTCTATGAAGAAGCCCATGGAATTGAAAAACTGTCGCATCTTCCTGGAGAACTATCAGATACTTCAATATTTCATCATCCGAATACTTCAAGTTGTGAAGAAGTCTGTAAGTTTAAAAAAAAAATCAGTAGGAGAGATATTAAGATAAGTCACCTGTCAGGATGAGAAGTTAGGATTAGGATGTGTTAAAGACTGGGAATACTTTTTTGAGTAACTTGTTTTTAATGCTCCCTGATACCAGAAACTAAGACACCACTGTGTCTGCTTCTTAACCAAACTGACTGGAGAGATGAAAAACCTAAACAGGGGAGGTGGGGCAGGGAGCAACAGTATTGGAAGTTGCCTAATCCTGGGATGTCCTTTGGCTGCTTCTGTTGAGTGTGACAGAGATGTATGGAGTCTTTAAGGTATATTTTAACCGCTGTGCCAGATACAATCACCGCTGTACTGATTATTGGAGACTTGGGTATGCTTACTGATATTTTCAGTTAATGAGGGATGCTTTGAGGGCCTGGAAGGGAAGTACGTAGCTTCGTGTACGGCTTGGGGGAAGGTTTGCTGGAGGAGGGAACATATGGATTGAGAACTACTCAAATGAAAAAGATGGAAAGAAAAAGTAGGTAATCAAGATCTAAAATAGCATGGGGTATATATAGAGAATTGCAGGTAATTAGGTGTTTCAGGAAGGTAAAAGTTTAATGCCAAGGAATAATGAGAGGTGAGATGAGGCTATAGAAAGTAAGCAGGGAGCAGTCAGAACATGAAATATCTTGGATGTTGGCTAAGGAGCACAAACTTCTTTATGAAGATAATTAGGAGACATTGAAGAATTTCAATAAGCAGGTGCCATGATCAGTCAGGGCGGTTGGTATTGAGATGGAAAGCAGATACTTTGGTGTTTTTTTCATATCAGATTCGCTGACTTATATGTGGCTTATGACTCGTGACTTTTTTTTATGAGCAGTCAAAATTAAGCTATCCAATACAATAGCTACCTGTGGCTATTTAAGCTTAAATTTAATTCAGTGTCTCACTTACAGTAGCCATATTTGTAGTGTTTAGTTACATGTCACTAGTGGCTATCATATTGGGCAGCACAGATTTAGAACATTTGCATCATTGTAGAAAGTTCTGTTGGGACGTGATGATTTCTAAAATCTAAAACTCATAAATTTCTTGCTTTAATAGATTCAAAAAATAGAAAAGGAATGGTTTATAGGAGAAAGTGATGAGTTCCATTGCTCTAAGTGGATTTAATTAGCAAGTAGGTGATACATGTGTTTGAGAGGAATGAAGGGGATGGTAGTTAAACAGGAAGTCTGATAAGAGTGATGAGTCATCACCAAAGAAGTTGATTGGAGTCCAAGAAATAACTAAGAAAAAGGTTGCTGGAAGTGCTGGAGTTGGAACCCATAAATTTTCAATAGCAATAAAATATATACCTACACGATTATTTTCTTCCCAGCAGCCTAACTATGGGATTCCTGAGCACAGGTTATGGAACTGACCCAGATGTTGTCCACTACGTGTGGTAAGATTCAAAGGATGAAGGGTGTTAACGGTTTGGTAGGAACATGATTCAGATAATCAGCCATGAAGTCTAAATTTAGGGCGACAAATGGAACCAGGAGGCAGTCAAGTAAGAGTAAGTGGAGGACATAAAGGACAGAGGAACTCCATTTGGTCACATTGTTGTTGGAGTAGAAGTGAGGCACAAATGAGGTGGTAGCAGATGATCTTCTGGTCAGAAAGTGATGTTGGAGTTTATAAACTGGAAAATTTTGATTCTGGACTTTATAGGTAATGATAAGTTCAGGGAGTGACCATCACTGTGAGGACTGGAAGAAACGAGTAGTCTCCTTTGCAAGAGAGAAATATAAATGCTATGAGGTTAGAGTGTCCGTTGGGCTGTTGAGACTTCAGGTTTGCCCTGGATGATGTCAGAGCCTGTGGGAGAGGGAAGGTCAGGGTTTTCAGTGAATGTGGCAGATGGACTGGAGGCTAAAGCCACTGGGTCATAGCAATGAGAGGGTGAAGGTATGAAGCTAAGGGGTATGAGACTCAAAAGGGAGTGGGGTTTTTCACAAGAAGAAATGGTGGATTGGAAACAGCCAACAGATTGGCAGCAAGGAGTACCCAACCTAATCTTTATGCTCTGTGGGACCTGGAGACGGGAGAATAGGTGGCCTCCATGGCGGGGTTGGGGTGGGGGAGAGGCTGCAGAGAAAGAAGTGCTGTGGGAGGCAAGGAAGGAAATGGAGGAAGCATCTAGGGAAATGACGAGGATTTCAAAGAGTTTACTATGAGATATGGGGCATCTGTGTGCAAGGGGAGAGGTTGACAAGTTAAAGGAGTAGGGTGGGAGGGAAAGATGGAATTGAAAATTATGAGGAGGATCTGCGCATAGGTGGTAACCAGAGGGGCCAAGAACAATGGCTGACACTTGCTGGTTGTGTGCTAGCCCTTGCGCTTGGTTGTGCACCTGGGAACTCACCTCAGCCCTCAGTCCCCCAGGACTTGTTGATTCCCTCCCATGTTAACCAGGTGTTGTGCCAGGTGCCAGAGACAGAACACACACACAGTCTCAGCTCTTAGAGTGCTTATGGTCTAGTGGGAAAGGAAGTTCCAGCTGACTTGTGAGGCACATATTATGGCAGAAGAAAGACAGCCTGCTTGAAGAGTATAGGCAGGTGGGAGGCACAGAGGAATGATCTGTTTGCAAGGACGAAAAATCTAGGGTCCGCCTGTGGAGCCTTGGCAAGGGGTTGGTGGCCTTTGGGCTGAGGCCCACAGGCTTCAGAAGCACGGGGTTCATGTTTGAAGAATCTGCATCGGGATTTCTGTCTGAATGGTATTAGGTCAGGAAAGTGGTGAGGACTACCTTTATGCACATTCTTAGTGGTCACCAGTGGCAGAAGAGATTTAAGCCCTGAAACACGCATGGTAGGGTTAGAGCTGTCCTCAACTTGGTGCCTTCGCAAGCTTTGCAAGGGGTGTTGGCATCATTCAATTTCATGTACCAGTGTGTCAAACTTGAGTTTTCTATTTGGGACTTAGGGAAATTTATTCCTGTTTGGAATGCAGGAAAAATGGGTGCATTAGGGAGAAGCAGGGGAGGAGCAAGAGACCCATTCTGAGTTTTCCCACAAGGGTTCCCAGTGAAGTAAAATGAGGGCTTCACACTGGGAAAGGCTCCCACTTTGGAAGGGATGATGGGTAAACTCAAAGTGCTTTATCTGTCCACTCTGAGGAGTTTCATGACTGTGTTTCTAGGGGGCTCAGCACAAAAGTGGGGGCACAGTCCACTCACTCGGTCATCACCTACCCTGTCCTCATCAGCAGAAGAGGTTAGGGCCCTGCCGGTCAAGCAACTTGGCAGCGCCTACGTTTAAATTTAGTATCATAATATTTAAGCTAAGATAGAACGCTTTCATTAATGCGCTAGCCCATCTTTCGCTCTGAGTTTCTCGGGTTCTTGGTGTTTCTGCAGTACCATGGTCCAGAACAAAGATAGTAGATCTGAATTCAGGAGGCCTGCAGTATAGTCCCAGCTCTAAACATGTGAGCTTTCTGACCTAACATGTGTCTCCCAATCACCCTAATCCTTACTTTTTCATCTGTAAGATGGGGATGAAACAGTCCCTACCTCCCAGAGCTGGCATGAGGATTATTTGAAAGAACGCATGTGAAGTCTCTAGCATACCCGGCACATCGCGAGTGCTTAAATCGTGCTACCTCTTCGTAGTGTGATTTTCATTATTGTATGACCACAGAGCCTTTAGTAGTAGTAGTGGTAGTAATAGTAGTAGTAGTAGTAGTATATTAGAAATTCAATTTAGATCTTTAATATAAGAAGTTGATAAATCTCTCTCTTCCCCTCCCTTCTCCCTCCCTCCCTCCTTCTCTGTCCCCTTTTCTCCCTCCCCTTCTCTCTCCACAGACAGGAAGTAGTCACTTTGTAAAACACTTGCAGTTCACCAGCTGGCCAGACCATGGCACTCCTGCCTCGGTAGATGGCTTCATAAAGTATGTGCGTTATGTGAGGAAGAGCCACCTTACAGGACCTATCGTTGTTCACTGCAGTGCTGGTGTGGGCCGGACGGGTGTGTTCCTCTGTGTGGATGTTGTGTTCTGTGCCATTGAAAAGAGCTCTCCAGTAAGTGTGTGAATTAAACAGATAACTGATGCTGTTAGTAAACATTCTACTTGTAAAAGCCTTCTAGTACCTAGAGACTAAGATTGGGCCTTCAGGAGAACTCAGTAAAGAGAAAGCCTGTGAACTTTGGGGACCTGCTTCTCAATTCAGTGCCGCAGGTTCCCAGAGGTGGCTGTGATGATGACAGTACAGAAAGCACATGAAGGACATGGGACAGTGTTGGGACCACGGTAGAGGCACAGTGAATGTGACTTAATTTCTCTTTCCTCCCCTCTTCCCACACCTAAGGTTTTTAAATCTTGTTCAAGAATGTTGATGAAGTATATGCCTGTTCCTAATGAACAGAAATGCACGCACATGAGCGCATTAGAAAAAATGTGGACTTCAGGGTTTTAATGAGAGGTCCCTAGCTTGGACTGCCAGTTTTGCCTCATACTTTAGATTTTGGTGACATTGTGCACATATCTCATCCTCTTGGAAACCCAGTTTTCTCTTATGTAAAATAAGGATAATAATATTGTTGGGTTTGAGTCCGTCATTAATAATTCTTTGCTTTCCTTCTGAATTTGGAACCAGCTGAGAGATAGACCCAAGAATTAGACACATATTAATTATCCTATTACCTCTACTGTTGATTAAACTGCTTAGGGAATGTGACCTGAGATTTGTGGCCAGAAAGGCTGACTCACTGAACTGTTTTTCTGGCACTGGGGAAGTGCAAAGGGCCTGTTTATGAGCAGGCCCTGAGGTGGGAAGTCGGGGGAGTGGCTCTTACCACCAGGACCACAAGGAATGGAAAACAACCATACCTCTGGCATGAGAAAGCGGGCTACCAGGCATTTGCCCTGCCAGACAAATTCTGCAGTTAGATGATTGTCACAAAAACGAAATCTCAGTTCCATCAGGCCTTCCCTACCTAGTTAAACCCTGACTGTGGGAGGCTCTCCCTTGGCAGCAGAATGGCTGTTTTGGTTCCAGAACTCACCATCCTCAGGCCATATTATTTGGGAGGGTGGGAAAACGGCCTCTCCCCATAACTCCTTGGAGGACAGAGGAAATTTCTTTTTGTCAGAAACTTGAGCCGGTATCTCCCAGCATTTCAGCTGCTTCCGAGTTGTAGCCCCTTGCCTGACCTAACCGCTGTGGGAGATGCTGATCGGTTTGGGCCTGTCAGGACTACTCCAGACTGTAAGGCTGAGAGTGAGAGGGGAATGGTTTTTCAAAGCAAACTCAGAGAATGAATATAAACTAGACAGTCCCCTCCAGTCTCCCCCCAACAAAAAAAGACCAATGTGCTAAAAAAAAATGCTGAAAATTTAAGTAGTATAATTCTGATATTACCCATTCCCATAACTAATGTTGTTTGATCCTTTTAGCAGAAATTTGTTAGTATGATTTTCTTTTATATATTTCCCATTATAATTTCTTAAATAATTGGTTTATGTTTGTCCTCATTTTATTTCCTTGTAGAAACTGTAAAACCTGTAAATATTATACTTCATGATCCTAAGGAGCACTGTCTTCTCCCACATTTTATCTTCTTTAAACTCAAAATGTGTTTTATAATGAGTCAAGTTTAATTGACAGTGTTTTTCTTAGTGGTACATAAAATAATGATACATTTTGCAATTAAAGATGCTTAGATTTGAGAGAGTAATTCAAAAATAGAAAACGCATCCATTGTTTCCCTATTGGCTTTCCACAGAACCTTGAACCGTCACATGGTCTTACTGATACTCCTTTCTACTCTTTTCAGAAATTTTGTCCAGATGTTCCTAGAAATTGAGAGTAAGCATTTAGAAACTTCAAAGCAGTTTGCTGTATTGCTGTGACATCCAAGAGTGTGACCAGTGAGGGGGACTGTTCTTAGTGAACAGGGTGTAGACCAGTTTGTGTGTTGTGGGACTCACACGCAGCGTCGTACGTGCAGCAAGCTACGCACGAGCTGTGTGAGGCTGCACACTTGTGACCTGCAACGTCGTGAGATGCCTTGATCAATTATAACTCTAAAGGATATGAAAAGCTGAGAATATGTAACCATTTATTTCTTTTTTAATTGTTACTTTTATAGTCATTTGCATTTTTAATCACACCTGCTTAAAAATCCGTAAAATGTTGGGAGGAAACGGGCTCTTACCTTGCAGAAACACTGAGATTGCTCTGTAGTTGGAACATTCTCGATCGACCTTTCTCCTCTAACAGTCTTAGTTATTGTATTATCACATAATGAAGTGAATAATCCAGAATTTAGCACATTAGCCTTTTCATAATGAAAAATTCTTACAACACCACTGTGCACCCTGTCCAGTTTACCCTGCAGGGGTTTGTGTTTTTGTTTGTTTTTGTTTCTGTTCTTCGTAGTAAGAGTCTCTTGATGAAGCAGTGTGATTTATCTCTGGGTACCAGTTTCCTGATCTGTGTAATACCTCAGATGGCTTTCTTACCCTTGCAGCTCTGCGACCAGAACATAAACCTACGCAAAGCTCAAGCTCCAAATCACATCAGGTTACAGTGTAATACTTTGCATTTCTGCACAGTTTAGAGCTAGTTGTCAGTAATCCAACGGAAAAAAGGAAGAATTCTTCCTTCTTAACACTTCATGTTCAAATAACACGCATGCTGAAAGAATCACCGTTAGCCACATCCCCGTATCCATTAAGCTGCAGTGCCTAACGCCTTGATATTTGCATTTGCTTCATAAGTTGGTACCACTGCATACCATTAGCCCATCCCTGAATTTGTCAAGCTGTCATGTCATTAGAAAATGGTACTTTCTGTGGGCCTCTCCTCGTGCACCTGCCAGAGGAGCACACAGCCCTGAACCATTGCCTGACCTCCTTGTGGGCTGTGAGCACTGAAGGGGCCTGTGCAGTGTAGGGGGAGAAAAAGAAAAGAAAAGAAGATGGTACTTTAACTGTCCTTTTTGCCACATATTTACCCCAAATTTCCAAAACATCTTCAATAGCCATTCTTCATTGTCCTGGTAATTGTGTATGGGTTTTTAATCTTAGCAATTCAAAGCGCTATTTTGTGAGTCTGCAGAACATTAATGTTACAAGTGAAAAATAATGAACATCAGCTTCTGTTTTTTAAATGTAATATTCTTTTAAATAATTCTTTTTTCTTTGAACAAAAGACATGTGTTCAAAGGAACTTTTGAACTTATTTCTTTTTTTTGAAAATGAAAAATACATTTTAATAGTTTGTTTGCTTTGTTAGCCAGTACATCGTTGCAATTAAGACAGGTGTGGTTTAAGCATTCAGTCAATAATGGCTATGAGATTCAACATAAGGAATTATAGTTCCAAGTAAAATGAACATGAACTCTTTCTGCCTTCATATCTTTGCAGTTACCCCCATTATCATCATTTGGTTAACCACTAAAGCTGCATTCAGAAAGCTGTGTTTTTCTAGATGAGGCAGTGCAGTGAAACTTGTTTTACCATCATTAAATTAAGATTAAAAAGGAATAATATAAATTCATTTCCATAAATTGTCTAATCTTAATTACAAATTTAAAAATAGGCTTTCAGTAACAGTTTTTAAATTCAGTGAGATTTCATTTTGTTATATTTCCTCGTATGGATCATACTTTTGGTTTTGAGTCTAAGAACTCCTTACCTAGCCTAGGTCCCAAATAACTTTTGCTATATTGTTTTCTCAATGTTCTGTGTTTTATGTTTAACATTTAAGTCCATAATCCATTTTCAGTTAATTTTTGTATAAGGTATGAGGTTTAAGTTAAGGTTTACTTTTCCTTTCTTTATTTTTTTTTAAATTTTTTGCCTATGTTTGCCTTTTTGCCTAATTATGTCTAATTTTCTAACACTATTTGTTGAAAAAGCTGTTCTTCCTCTCTACCAAATTGTTTTGCACCTTCATCAAAAATCACTGGGCATGTTTGTGTGGGCCATTTTCTGGTTATATATTCTGTTCCATTGGTCTGTGTGTCTATCCTTTTACCAATACTAATCTATAGATTCCTGTATCTATATAGTAAGTTTTAACATCAGGAAGAATGATTCCTTTATTCTTTTTCAAAATTGTTTTAACTCTTACAGAGTCTGTGCTTTCCCACATAGGTTTTAGAATTAGCTTGTCTACGTCTACAAAAAAGCTTGCAGGATTTGGTAGGAATTTCTTTAAAGCTGTAGATCAATTTGGGGAGAACATCATGACATCTTTGCTATGTTGAATCCTCCAGTTCATGAACATGGCATGTCTTTTCATTTATTTAGGTCTTCTTTAATTTCTTTCATCAGCATTTTCTCATTTTCAGCATTTATATCCTATATGTGTTTTTTTAGATTTCCTCTTCGGAGCAATTATAAATGGATTGTGTTTTTTACTATCAGCTTCCACATGTGCATTGTTAGCATGTAGAAATGTGATTGTTTTTGTGTGCTGATCTTCTGTGCTGTGATTTCGTTGAACTCACTAAATCTAAGAGGGTTTTGGGGGGAGGTTCTGTTTTGTTCTGTTTTTAGATTCCTTGGGATTTTCTACATAGACAATCATTCTAGTTACAGATAGGGACAGATTTTTCTCTTCCTTTCCAACGTGCATGCCTCTTGTTTCTTTTTCTGGCCTTGTGAAGCTACCTAAAACTTTAAGTATTAGATTGAATAATACATGTGGTGAGAGTGAACATTCTTGCCATTACTAATATTAGGGGGAAAGCAAATTAAAACAATTTGTTTTGTGAAAGACCCCATGAAGAGAATGAAAAGACAAGCTACGGATTTGGGGAAACTGCAAATAACATATCCAACAAAGATTTTACATTTAGAATTTAGAAAGCATCCTCAAAACTCAGTAGTAAAGAACAGAAACCAAAAAAGGAGCCAGTTAGAAAATTGGTAAAAGATATGAACAGAAATTTCACCAAAGAGGATAAAAAGGTGACAAATTACCACATTTAAAAGATGTTCAGCTTCATTAGCTTTTAGGGAAATGAAATTAAAACTATGATGAAATATCACTAGACATCTATCAGAAAGACAAATATAAAAAATGACACCACCAAGGGCTGGTTGAAGAAACGAGTTGAAGAAAGAGTTGAAGAAATGAGATTAACCATTTGTTGCTTGTGGGAATATAAAATGGTATACCCATTCTAGAAAATAGTTTTAACATTTTTTCTTTTCTTTCCTTTCCTTTCCTTTCCTTTCCTTTCCTTTCCTCTCTTTTACTTTTCTTTGAGAGACAGCACAAGCTTAGTGTGGGGGGAGGGGCAGAGGGAGAGAGAGAATATTAAGCAGGCTCCACATTCATTGCAGTCCCCAACACAGGCCTTGGTTTCATGACCCTGAGATCATGACCTAAGCCAAAATAAAGAGCCACATTCTTGACTGACTGAGCCACCCAGGTGCCCCTGCAATTTCTTTAAAACAAACAAAAAAGAAACTAAACTAAATTTACCATATAACTCCAGCAATAGCACTCTTGGGTGTTTGTCCCAGAGAAATGAAAACCTACCTTCATACAAAAGCCTGTATGTAAATGTTCACGGTAGATCTGTTCATAATAGCCCAAAACTGGAATTAACCTAGATGTCCTTCCACAAGCTGATGATTCAACAAACCGGTATATATCCATACCATCCAATACTACTAAACAATAAAAAGGAGTGAACTATTGATAGGCACAATTTGGATATATCTCAAAGCAATTATGCTGAATGAAAAAAGGTCTCAAAAAGTTAGATATCATGTGATTCCACTCAAATAATCTTGTTGAAGTAACAGAACAGTCAATAGGGAGAACAGATGACTGGTTGCCAAGGGTTAGGAACGGAGCTGGATGAGCAGTTCTTTTTTTTTTTTTTATTTTTTTTATTTATTTATTTATTTATTTTTTTTTAAAGATTTTATTTATTCATTTGACAGAGAGATCACAAGTAGGCAGAGAGGCAGGCAGAGAGAGAGGAGGAAGCAGGCTTCCCGCTGAGCAGAGAGCCCGATGCGAGGCCCGATCCCAGGACCCTGAGATCATGACCTGAGCCGAAGGCAGCGGCTTAACCCACTGAGCCACCCAGGCGCCCCTGGATGAGCAGTTCTAATGGATGACAGGAGAAAGTCCTGTGGTGGAACCGTTTTGTATCTTGATTGTGGTTGCAGTTACCGGAGTCTTCACATGGGATAATATTGCACAAAAATACACAAACGCATCACACAATCGCACAAATGATTGCCTGAAAAAAATGGCAAAATCTGAATAGGCTCCGAGGATCATACCAAAGTCGGTTTCTGGGTTTTGCTATTATTCTATATGCATATAGGATGGCATAATTGGGGGAGATTGGGTGAAGGGCACATAGGATCTCCATGTACCTTTTTTTTCTAACTTACTGTATATCTCTAATTCTAGTATAAAATTTTTAATGGCTCAATTAAAATTTTAAATTATCATAAAAACAAAAAGTTATAAATATAAAGGAATGGTTACATTTTCATCTATTTGGGGTTTATAGTTAGCAAACCTTAAAATTTCATGTTTTGTTGTGGTCTTGCTGAACATGACTGGTCCTGAGCTTACACCACTTGACTCTCCAGGCAAGTTGAGCAGCACCTGAGCTGGTCTGTAACCTGTTCTGCTGGTGATGCTCCTTGATGCTGCTGTCAGATTGCCAGAAGAGTTTCTAAACACTTAACTACCAGTTTCTGGGCTCATCTTATTGTGGAATAGCAACAGTTTCTTGCAGACCTGCATCAGCTCAGCAACCATGTTGGGTACGCTGGTCTCCATTGCACAGGTGCAGACTCTGGTGTCTGGCCAACTGTTGCTCAGGGTCTCCATTTGAGCCGAGAAGGCTCTTTAGATGAGAAACAGCTGTGTTACTAAAGGGCCAGAAAAAGTATCCTGTGCTTCAGACTTTTCCAGAATCACAGTGCTGCTTTAAGTTTTCCCTCTGGAGAACAGAAAAGTGGACATGGGCAAATTTGTTGTTATTTCTTTTGGAGAGCATTTCTTATTGTAAATGATTGCTTCCTGCTTTTCCCAGGAAACCCCTTTAACCTAAAGTCTTCCTTACCCATTAGACTAGGTTAAAAATAGTATGTTTTCTTATAGCTGAAAATGAGAACTTTCTGGTTAAATTTTGACATCTCTTTAACTGGGAAGAATTATGGAGTACTCATTTGGCAGTCTGTGGGTTTGTGTTTTCCCCCAAGTGAATAATACAAAATCACTGTCATCCTGTTGCAGTTCAACATCAAGAATATAGTGACCCAAATGAGAGAACAGCGTTACGGCATGATTCAAACAAAGGTAAGCTCTCACTACATAAATTCTAACAAAAAGAATAATGAACATAAAGATTAACATGTATAGCATGTTACAATTTGTAAATCTCTTTTACCTACTTGATGTTATTGAATTCTCACTGTTTGGGGTAGACATGAATTTTTCTCTGTTATTACCGATGAAGTACTTCACCTTCAGAATAATGAAGTCTGTTCTGTGAGGTCGTTCATATAGCACGTGGAGGAGCCAGGCAGGAAACTGGTGTCCTGATGTCCAAACACATGCCTTGTCCATCCATGATGCCATGTTATTTAAGTAACATATCTAAAGTTATTCATAGGTTTCTGGATGACAGTTTCGGGATATTTACTTGCCACTAAATTATCAAAGTCATTGGCATGTCATAAAGGGATAGCATTGATGTTACAGATTAGTTATTAATCATTTGGGAGGGGGAATCAAGAGAGTATGGGTAATGAAAAGCAGCAACCCCTAAATCTTTAAGTTGACCTGTTCTTAGGCCAGTGTTAAATGATAGGAAGCATTTTACTTGAAGTTGGATTGCCTGAGAGACCTGAGGCTACACCTAAAGAAAAAAAAAAGTTTAAATGTGATGTATCCAGGGAGATATAAGGAGATGGAGGTTGAGGGTAAGTTTCCACTCTGTTCAGTTAAGCCTTGAGTTAACCAGTTCTAGACCAAGCACTGTATTATGATCATTTTTCTTCCTGATAGTTAAAAAAATAATATATTTTCATAAAGAAGTTCCTGGCTAAATATTTGCTCTTTTTAGGAACCTTCCTTTATGGTTGAAAATTACAACTATGTTTTCTGAAAGTGGATAGTGGTATTCAGCTACTTACCATCCTGTTATTTTTCATATGTATGTACATAGGAGCAGTATTTCTTTTGTTATAAAGTTGTGCTTGAAGTTCTTCAGAAGCTTCTGACTTTAGATTAAGAAAGACTTCTGTTGCCTCAAATTTCAAATTATCAAGTGGCTTGGAGTCTTCTCACAAAGAACACGTTCTGGCTGTGCCGACGGGCTTTGCTTACGGGTACCATGTGCTTTCTTGGTGTATCATTTGACTTTTTTTCTGACAACTCCCTGAAGGCAGCATCATTTGGTTTGGGGTGAACAGTGTTTATCCATTAATCTTACTTAGATAATATCAAAATATACTCCCACATTTTCCCGTGAAACAAAAGTTACATAAAACAACTGCAGCCTATTTGGTTGACGGGATCACAGAGCCCAGTAATGGACTTAAACTGTACTCATTAAGATTTCATTTGCACAGGCAGCTAAAGGGAGCTGAGGATTTCCAGGACCTTATAAAGCCCTTACCTTATTCTGGAGAATACAGGGCCAGTAAATGCAAGATCACATCATGAGCTCTTAGAGGCCTTTTCAGGACAGTTACTTAACCCATGTTTTTTTTTGTTTTGTTTTGTTTTTTTGTTTTTTTTGTTTTTTTGTTTTTTTTTTAGCTAGAGTCTGTATTTTTAGCTGGTATTTGAATAACTCAATTCACTAATTAGGATGAATTAAACTTCCATACAAATTGGATTCCATTTTCTTATAGTTCCACACTCTCGGGGGGGCCCAGGGACCTCAGAGGTCAAGCTGCCTTTCTAGAGCAGCTGCATAGGGACCTGTTGGTTTGGGAAGTATTTCATGGGTGGGCAGAGTTCCCCTGCTCCATCACATGAGCACACTGGTGAACAGTCCAAAACTAAAATAGATGTTTATATAGAAAGTCCAAGAGGAGATTTTTGTCCGGCTTGAGCTCCTTCCTATCCCACCCTAACACTTAACATATTACTCAGTCTGCTTTGTTAAAAGCACATATTATATTTTACTTGCCTCTTAGTCTTTGCCCTTTAGCTAACCAATAAACTTTGATATAAGCATTATTATATAAGGCTGTGTATCTCTTACGCCAGATATATTTCTCAAACTAAGATCTTATGATAGTCATTTTTTTCTTCAGAGTTCCATTAAATCATTTCTTTCCATTACTGCCCCACCTCTGCTGTAACATTTAAAAGTTGGCTTTGGGAACTAGGTTTTGGAAAACCAAATTCATAGTTGTGAAAGGAAAACTTCCATATTCTCTTTTTGAAAAGATGTGGCCATTATTATATCCATCTTATTATAGGGCTTTGCCTCATACTATTACAGTGATATTTTGGTCAAGGAATTTTAGTGACCAGTTATGATTATAAGCTATTTAGCAATTGCTACATGTGTTTGTACAGTGTAATTCAGTGGAGATCGGAATATTCTATGTATTATATGGAGAAAATTTCTAATATTAATGTAAATCTTGAATTTATAAGAGGCTTACTTTATTCCCTTGGCTGAATGAATATTTGAATTTGTTGAATTAAATTTGATAATTTTCATTTTAGAAATAATTATATTCCAGAAATGTATTTTATATTAAATCAAATTGATGATTCTACCTATTTACATTATTCATATAAATAATAGTCTGTGCTAAACATTAATTTCATTTTGATGATTGGCTCTTAATATTTGTATCCCTAATTTTATTTTCTCTCTGTTATTGTAAAATAATAGATATGATGTACAACAGTATTCATGAGAAGGTTCTTCGCTGTTACTTAAATGAAAAGACGTACTTTGTATTGCCTGAAGTATTTTTATTATCTAGGCCTTGAAATGTTCTTGTAAAGAAAAATGCCACAATTTTGATGGTAAACATGTTTCTTCTTTAATGTATGCCTCCTATTTTTATAGCTGGACTAATTTTTAGTTTTTCAAAGAAATTAAATAAGTCAATATGGAAATACTGATTGCACTTGTTTTATTTCATTTTTGGAAAGTGAATTCCAAATTGAAAACTTTTGACTAATTGAAATACTAAGTTTCCTACCAACAAAAAAAATCAATCTTAGCCTAGGATATGAATATGAAACTCCCACTGACACCTTTGTAAGTATATGAATGCTTATTTAGAGGAAAGTTTAAATCATTTAGATAAAAGCATATATGCATTTATTAACGTTCAACTTTAAATACATATATTTAAACTTGCATTGCGCTTGATGGACTTACATGTTGGACCAAAGCTTTTCAGAAATAAATATTGTAGGTTTTATTCTCATAGAAGTCTTGGTAATTTATTTTTTCTTGGGCTTTTTACCCTGAATCTATCTAAAACATTATTGAATTTTCTTTTTTTTTAATATTAAATTTTATTTTTTATAAACATATAATATATTTTTATCCCCAGGGGTACAGGTCTGTGAATTGCCAGGTTTACACATTTCACAGCACTCACTATAGCACATACCCTCCCCAATGTCCATAACCCCACCCCCCCTCTCCCAACCCCCCTCCCCCCATCAACCCTCAGTTTGTTTTGTGAGATTAAGAGTCACTTATGGTTTGTCTCCCTCCCAATCCCATCTTGTTTCATTTACTCTTCTCCTACCCCCTTAACCCCATATGTTGCATCTCCTCTCCCTCATATCAGGGAGATCATATGATAGTTGTCTTTCTCTGATTGACTTATTTCGCTCAGCATAATACCCTCTAGTTCCATCCACGTCATCGCAAATGGCAAGATTTCATATCTTTTGATGGCTGCATAGTATTCCATTGTATATATATACCACATCTTCTTTATCCAAGATTTAGTTTTCTTATATGTTGTCTTGATCCAGAAGATTTGGAAAGTATTCACTAAGGAGTGAATTCATTAAGTAGGTCAGTGGCACTCAGTGGGGGTGAAGGACCACTCCATGGAGTACTCCCTTTGTCTACAGCTATAATCAAAAAGCAGGAAGTAAGGACCTCATCATGCAACAATTTGAATTACAAGGAACCTTAAAACATACCTAATGTAACTACCATATCTGAAACCTGAACATGACAAAGAACTTTTAATAGCAACATCATATTGGGAGGTGAAAAATTAGAGCCTTCCCGTTAGCAAAACAGTAACTCCTGTTAGCACTATAGCCTTGCTCTAGAGTTATCTAGCCAATGCAGAAAGACTACAAAAGGAAATAACTGGTATAAATATATTGGAAAGTTAGAACAAAATGATCTTTTGTTTGTATATTTGTCCACATAGAAATAATAGATGCAATTAAAATATAGTATTAGAAAAATCTGTATCTTCAATAGGAAAAATGCCTCTGAGCAACAGGGAGATGTAAAAATCTATAAAATACTTAAGATTTAACTTACCAAAAACTTGACCCACTGATTCTCGCATTCTAAATGAACAGTAAATACAAGAAAAGAACCAAGATATTTTTGAAAAAGAAGAGGTTAACTAAAGTGAATTTAAATAAAACATTTTTAAAAAGAAAAAGTAAATGTAATTGTGGAGAAGAGAGATTGTTTGCCTTAGCAATAATTAAAGTATTATCTAAAGTCACAGTTAATACAAACAATGTGATTCTGGATCAGGGCTATACAAATGGATCAATGGAATGAAATAGTCAAGAAGGAGACTCCACAGACTCATATGTTTATGAATTTATTGTATGCTAAATTTAGCATTTCAAATCCAGAGCTTCAAAATTTATGAAGCAAAAACTGATAGAACTGATAAAAATGGAAAGATAGACAAGTCCACTATTGTGTTTGGAGATTTCACCAGTCCTCTCTTAGTAATTGGTAGAATAAGTAGACAGACAAATCAGTAAGGATATAAAAGATTTGAATAACATTATAAACCATTTTGACCCAATAGACATTTCTAGAACACTGCACCAAAGTACAGCAGAATACAAATTTTTCACGTGTATATGGGACATTCACCAAGAGTGATTATACTTTGGGTCATAAAATAAGTCTCAATATAATTCATAGGAATGGAACTATATAAGTATGTTTATGGAATTAACTAGAACTCAATAATATAAAGATATTTCTAAAATCCCCAAATATTTAGAAATTAAACAGCATACTTCTAAATAACTTGTAGCCAAAGGAAAAAAATCACAAGAGAAATTAGAAAATATTTTGAAATAAATGAAGATAAAAACATAATGCCTGGGATGCAGTGACAAAATATTTGGAAAGAATCATGGGCTTAGTTGGGACTGTGCTGAATTTGTCATGCTTATGGGACCTCCAAGTGCCTCTATAAGCCTGGGATGAAGACCTAGATCTGGAGGAATATTTGCCTTGAAGTCAGTGCTTGAAAATATGGAGTGGATGAGCTCCCCCACAAAGAAGGTGAGATGGAGGCCAAGGGCAGAGTCCTGGAGAATGTCAACATTCATTCCTACCTTGACTGCCCTTCATGGGTCAGCCTAAAAGCCACCTCTTTCATGAAGCCCATGCAGCCTCCTAATACTCATCTTTCCTTCCTCTGACTCCTTCATCAGCGCTTCTCAAACTCTTTGGTGAAGGACCCATTTTATTTACAAACAGATGGATCCCAAAACAGCCAAAACACCCATCAGATATTTATTGGAAAATGTGGTGGGCTAATTTGAGGACAGCAGCTGAAGTTAGCTGATTGTCCACTTAAAAAGTGAGTAAGTCCAAGGAGGTAAAGCCTACAAGGGTTGGAACAATCTAGCTTTTATCTACTCTACTTTCATCTACTTTAAAAGCTGATGAGCTCAGACTCCTTTCTGGAACCATGTTCCTCACTGAGGAGAAACTGCAGAATCAAAATTGAGCAAAACAGGTGAAGAAAGGAGAAGGTCCATGTAGAAGTGAACAAGGGAAGCAGAAGCAGAAAACTTTGGAAGGTGAGTTTGGTGAAGTTACCAGAGCTACCTGAACAAACTGCTTAAAAGTTCAGGGAAATTAAATTCGCATAAAAATAACTAAAAGAAAAGTATCATGATTGAACCCTATATGAGCTACTACAAGGGGGAAGAAAATGCTAGCAAACTCAATAGTATCCCTACAGACAATGAAGTTACACCAGACATGATCAAAAAACAGATCAAAACCGTAACCTAATATTTCAAGATTATTTAAAGACATTAGGAAAATCACATAAGATACGCAAACTACAAAAGTCAGTATGGGAAGAATTCAAAGTACTATGACAAACTGAGAATTAGAGACAAAAGTTTTGAAAATGGAGACTAAGTTAGAAAGAACCCAGTAAATAAATACAATAACTAATGCCTTGGTAAGAAATAGGTTTCAGAGAAGGAACATTTTCAATACAAAATGAAGAAAGGAAACAGCTTCAGAGCATGACAAATATCAATGATAGACAAAAAAGACTACCATACAGATAACAGAACTTTTAAAGAAGAAAACCAAAGAAAGGGTACAGGGCAAACACATATAATTTAAGAAAATACTCTTAAAATTAAAAAAAAAATTAAAATTATGTATTGGAATACTACAGTACATACCTGAGACTATCAGATGAGCTTGACCAATACCAAGGATTGTTTTAGTAAAATTAGTGGAGTTTGAAGAAAAGAAAATCCTTTGGGCATCTATGCAAAAAGAATATGAAGAAAATGAAATTAGGTTACCATCCGTCTTTTTGACAGTAACATTTTATGACAGGAAAAATAGAGTAATTTAAGATTTTCAAGGAAAAAAATGTAAGCCAAGGATTTTATAGCTAATAAAACCTTGATGTATAAAGGGTGTAAATTAATGTCAACATGGAAGAAAGAATTGTTTCCAAGTGAGCTTTCTGGAGACCCTACTAAAAAACACACTTTAAATACCCAAAATACTTAGAGAGTCATATATATATATATTCATATTACATATATAATTATTCATATTACATATATAATTAGCATATATATGTATATATGTAATATGAATTATATACATTTAATGCTAACAAATGTATGGATATATGTGTTTTAAAATATAAAAGTTAAAAAAAGGAGAAATTATAGTATACAAATGTCTACTTTACCTAAGAATATAGAATATAATCTTTTAAAATTGGGAGAGAATAACATAATGTAGGTGTAAAAAGGCAAAATATGTTTAAATGTTTTGGTAATAATTGGTAGAGTAGTATTGAATTGTTATTTTTGAAACTATTATAATGTTGGGTAAAGCAAATGAGTAATTATGGAATATTTGAATTCAATCATCCTTTGCATCCTTGTGAATGAGGACTCTCAGTGTGGAAGAAAAAAGATACAGGTGTAATACTGGCTACATACTGTAATTATATGGTTTAGTAAAAACAATATAATTCTCACTTGGAAATGACAATACGATCTAAGAAACTGTTTAGATAATGGATAGATAGATGATTCATTGGTAGATAGATAGGGATTGGTAGGTAGACAGATGATAGATACATAGATAGATAGATAGAGATGATGGATAGATGCTCTGTCAACTTAAATGGCCTACAAACAGTGACCAACAAGTAAAAATAAACATCACTAGTGCCCAGATTTCATTTTCTAAATCTTGCAGGAATTTGAAAGTGATGTAAAGACATTTTCAAACACAATAAAACTGAGAGAGTTTGCCTCAAGCAGAATACCCTAAAGGAAATTCTAAAAGTGAAAATGGCAGAAAATGATCTCAGATTAATGATGGCATTAAGAGCAGAGAATGGGTTAAATATTTTGTTGAGTTTAAAATACACATACTGAATTTAAATACATTATAACACAAGCATATTGTTCAGGAGTGGTGTAGATAAATTTAATATGTTCTAAGGTCTTTACATTATTCAAGATAAGGGTAAATTTACTAGTCAATGTTAGATTTTGATAACTTAAAAATGCTTTTTATAATTTCTATTATAGCTACTAAAAGAATAGGTAAAGAGTATGTAATCTCCAAACTAAGAAAAACTAACAATGGGAAAGACAGAAAAAAAAAAAAGAAAGAAAGAAAGTTGCAAGAAAGAGAGAAGGAAAGAAAAAGGAAGGAAGGAAGAAAAAAGGAAAGAGATGCAGAGGGTGGTGCAAATAAAAAGCATGTAAGAGAATAGTTTGAAGCCCAAAGATATCAGTTATTACAATAAGTGGTAAGTCAATCAAATGCTTAAGGTCAATGATGGAAAACATCGAGAGACAAATCTAAAACACAAGGATATGAAAAGGTTGAAAACAAAGGGTTTAAAAGATGATGCAAACACCAGTCAAAAGAAAGTTGGTGTAGTATATTACTTTTAGACAGCATGGAATTCCGGTAAAAGGCATTACTAGAGAGGTTCACTGGTAGTATATGGCCATTCTAAATTTGCATACACCTAATAGCAGGACCTTAAAATATATAAAGCATAAATACAAAACAAAGCATATATGTAAATTGAAAATTCTACTTGTAGACTTGTAGTTTTTGTTCTCTCAGACTTCTGATCAATTTCCTGGGGGTTCAGAATGATTTGATAACTATTTAGCTGTGTTTGAGGGATGAGACACACTCAGGGTCCCCCCTACTCCTCTGCCATTTTAACTCCTCTCTCTAAAAATTGAAAATTCTATATTACATCTATATTACAAATAATAGATGGAGATTTTAACCAATCTCTCTTAGTAATTAATAGACCAAGTGAACAAGAATCATTCAAACTGTAAGGAGAAAACAGCCCTCTAATCCAAAGAGAGAGGCCTCAGAAGAAATTGACACTCCCAGCACCTTGTTCGTGGACTTTAGCCTCAGGAATTGTGAGAAAATAGATTTCTGTTGTTTAAGCAAAAACAAAAACAAAAAAAATCAGATTATAGAAGAACATGACATAGCCAACTGACCAAAGAACATATACAGTAGCTGCATACAACTACTGCAGAATATAATTTTTTTCAAGCCCTTATGACCCATATAATATGCTCCCACCATACCTTGGAACATAACATAAGTTCCAATTTATTCCAAAATGCATATTGAAATCATATGCATTTTCTAAACCAAATGCAATTATGCTAGAAATTAGTAACAAAATGAGAACTGGAAAAGTCCCATTTACTTGAATTTTAAATGTATTTTCAAATAATAGAACAAAAGAATAATCATAATCAAAATTAACTTTTAAATTGATAATGAAAATATTATGTTGAGAAACTTTTGTGAGACAGCTAAATCAGTATTTAGAGGAGAATTTATAGCCTTAAATACATATAAAGAAAAGACAAGACATCATTTTTATTAATAGCCAAGACGTGAAAACAACCGAGTGGACGAATACATAACGAAGATGAGATACACACACACACGTGAGCACACGCGTGTACACACACACATGCACACACACACACACACAAATACTATACAAACACAAAAAAATGAAATCTTGCTATTTGTGGCAACATGGATGGACATTCAGGGCATTATGCTAAGTGAAATAAATCAGACTGGAAAGATTAATATTGTATGATCTTATCTGTATGTGGAACTTAAACAAACAAATCCAAACTCATAGATCTAGAAAACAGATTGGTGGCTGTTAGGGGGAGGGTTAGGGGTGGGCTAAATAGGTAAAGGAGGTCAAAAGGTACAATCTTTCCATTATAAAATAAGTTTGGGGGATGTAATGTACAGCATGGTGACTGGAGTTAAAAATACTGTGTTACATATTTGAAAATTGCTAAAGCAGTAGACCTTAAAAGTCCTAATCACAAGAAAAAAAATTTTGTGACTATGTGTGATGATGGACATTAACTGAACTTATTGTGATCATTCGGCAGTGCATACGAATCCTGAATCATTATACTGTATATCTGAAACTACTACACTCTTTTATATCAGTTATATACCTCACTTTAAAAAAAAAAACTGAAAAAAAAAGAGAGCAAGAGAATATTATGAATAAGTTTATGCCAATAAATTTGAAATGGACAGATTCCTGGAACAGCATTAAAACCAACACAATCAAAATGGAAAACTTGCAATAGGTCTAAAATTTCAAGGAAACAAATTCATAATTAAAAACATTCCACAATAAAAAGTTCAAGCCTAGGTGGCCTCACTGTCAAGTTCTCCAAAATAATGAAGTAGAAATGATTTCAGTCTTATACAATTATATGAGAGAAAAAGAATTAGGTTGGCATAATAACATTCATACCAAAACCCCAAAAGGAAACTGAGAACATGACAGGTCAATTTCACTTATGAGTATATAGGCATGTAACATTAAAGCTGTAACAACTTGAATCCAGAGATAAAATGTAACTTTGGTAAAGTGTAATTATTACTCTCGTGATATTTTTTAAAAGATTTTATTTATTTATTTGACAGAGATAGCGCAAGCAGGGGGAGTGGCAGAGGGAGGGGAGAAGCAGGCTCCCCTCAGAGCAGGGAGCCTGATGTGGGGCTTGATCCCAGAACCCTGGGATCATGACCTGAGCTGAAGGCGGACACTTAACTGACTGAGACACCTAGGCGCCCCAGTCATAATATTAAACATACACAACTCAAAGATTTTACTTAACTCATCAATCAGTGAGGGAACCCATAGCTGTTTTACAGGAAACCTCCAAAGAGCAACACATCAATGCTGAAATTTACAAACAGTTAATAAACTGACTTTTACTTGGAAGAAGGACCAATTGCACCTCCACTTGGCAGAATTAACTTGTATGTCTACAAGTTAGAATCATTTGCATTGCTGTTAGTTAGGTACAGAGTTGTAAAATAGCTCAAAGACTATAAAAAGTATAGTTCCCATAAAAACAGAATACCTAAAATTAGAAATTTTCCAGTTTTCCTTTGAGAACATCAAGTAATCCTTTTGATTCATTTCAGGGCCTTTCACAATTTTTCCTGGCAATATAAAAATGGTAATATATCATAATCAAGTGGGGTTTACTCTAGGAATGCCATATTGATTTAACATTGTAAAACCAATGAATCTAATTCATCACACTAATGGATTAAAGAAAATCCTATGGACAGCTCAATAGATGCAGAAGAAAAATTCTGATGAAATCTGATATCCATTCTTGATTTTGAAAAAGAAAAGAAAATACTTAGCCAGTTAGGAATAGAGGAGAATTGCCGTAATCTGGGAGCAGATGGCTACAGCAAACTTAGGTCATTCATTTATTTAATAGTAAATATGATTCCCCCCTATAAATCAAGTATTGTCTTGGACTCATCTTCTTTAAAGCATGGGGGAGTGGAACTGGGGTCCACCACACAACAAGGCTTGGATATTCACCCCAAGGAAGTGACAGTATCTTCTTATGCAAAAGATCATGACTTCCTCATTGCCGATGGTCCTTAAAGTTCTTTTTCAGATACGGCAGGGAGAGGGTTTGGTTCATTACAGCCCATAGAGTACCTTAAAAATTCTCTGCCTGTGTCCTTTCTCCTCTCAATCACCACTAAGACGTTAGCAACCCAGAACAAGTCCTCTGAAAAACCCAACTATGAAAGATACTTCAGGCCAAACAGAAGAGCTTGTGTTAGCAGTATTTTGTTCTCCAGGAAAATATCTCTCCCCAAGAACGCAGTATTCTAGTGTTAAAGTGCTTATTCCCAGGGAATTCTGCCTATACAGAGCAGGAAACGAAGTGGAACATGAAAGCCATTTGCAACCAAGGGCCAAATCGAAGAGGCAGGCACAATATTCCAGAGTCAGAGGGTTACCAGCCCCACAAAACAAAATGGTGTGTGCCTCCCTTAGCGACTGCGCAAGCTGGAGGGCCAGTGAGAATGGGGGCATGGTGGGGCCTACCTAGGATGCTGGGACTGGCGTGCTTTGGGGAGCCATTTATTTTTACGAGAGTTCTAATGACCTCTTGGGGGAGATAATGTTTGTGCCCTGGCACTGACCACTGCCTCTAGGGCGAAGTCATACTCTTCCTGCCAGGGCATTTGGGCACAATGGCCAACCCCTGACTTCTCGGGTCAGGTTCTGTGGGGGGAGAGTCGTCCAGGAGGTAAAGACGCTGCCAAGGCTCTTGACAGAGCCAAGGACCATGAATAAGGGATTTGTTAGTGAGGCCTGGTTCTGAGCAGAGGGTGGGGGCTTCTGTTTCCTCTGGCTCTGGTCCGTCAGGGAAAGGATGTCAAGTTGAGAGCAGGTAGATGGAACGATGCACTGGAAAGGGGAGTCAGAATTGTGTGGTAAGAACAGTCTGGGAATACACTATCGTTGGGGTTCACTGTGATGATGAGGCCTGGATGGGACTGTACCTACCTGTAGCCAGGTGGATGTCCTCCCCAGGATCCAGGATGTGGGGAGCCAGGGCCTGGGCGGGAGGGAGGGGAAGGAGGAACTTCCAGAACACCTGGTGGCTGCTGGGAGGCAGGCTGGGATGCCCTAAAACACTCTGTGGGCAGAGGGACTGGGGAGGCCGGTTTCACTGAGGCCTCTGCTCCTGGGACTACACAAAAAGAGACTTCCAGCATTTTCTCGTCTCTCTGCTCACACGCTCCCTGGGGGCCAGCACCCTGATACACAGCCATCCCTGCCAGTGTGCCTCTCCTGGCTTTTCCAGCCCTTCCTGGCCTCACACTGTGCTGGGGCCGGGGAACCATGTCCTGTTTAGTCACAGTCTTCTCCGGCCAAATGTGGGGACAGTTAGGAGCACCAGGTGCAGGTGCAGGAAGCGTCATTATGGGCTCTTGTCACTCTTGTCACTTTGGACACAGACACTCATGGTGAGTGTGTCGCCATGACAGCAAACTTCTCCTTGGGCAGTTAGGGACCGAGGGCTTTCCAGGGAGCTCTTCCAAGGCTTGCTTGGGTTCGCTTCTGTTCTGAGACATGATTAACCAGCAAGAAGCCTAAGTGTCCTCAGGAAAAGTTAGATGAATGGAGAATGAGGGAACAGAGAAGCTGTGAGCAAAGAAGTTTGGGAGGGGCGCCTGCATGGCTCAGTGTGTTAAGCATCTGCCTTTGGCTCAGGTCACCATCCCAGGCCCTTGGGATCGAGCCCTGCGTTGGGCTCCCCACTCTGCGGAGAGTTTGCTTGTTCCTCTACCAAACCCTCTTCCCAGATAAATAAAACCTTTAAAAAAAAATAAAAGAAGTTTGAGAAGCCCTGCATTCCACAGGCCCCTCCTGGAGTTCCGTAGAGCATATCAGCACGCTCTCATCTGCGGGCCCCAGAGGGGAGTTTGGATGTAAACATGCCCTCTCTCTATCTCAGCCTCTGGTAAGAAATTATGGCTGGAGGACAAAGGATGGGGGAATTAAGTATCTGAACACAGTAACAAACTTGGTGTTGTCTCTTTAGTGGATCAATAGAAATTCCATTAGGTTGATGAGACTTCATCCTCAACAACAAGGTGAGCTCCTGAGTTCCACATTCCTGGATTGCTGGCACATCTGACAATGTTTTTTAGGCGTGTGTGACATTTTGGCTCCGTATAAAATGCATGTGCCGCTCTTCTCTCACTCAGAGGGTTTTTGTTTTTTTTTTTTTTTCAGTGTTCCAAGAGTCATTGTTTATGCACCACACCCAGTGCTCCATGCAGTCCGTGCCCTCCTTAATACCCACCACCAGGCTCACCCAATCCCACACCCCCTCCCCCTCCAAACCCTCAGTTTGTTTCTCAGAGTCCACATTCTCTCATGGTTCATCTCCCCTGTTGATTTCCCCCAATTCACTTTTCCCTTCCTTCTCCCAGTATCCTCCGTGTTACTCCTTATGTTCCACAAGTAAGTGAAACCATATAATAGTTGACTCTCTGCTTGACTTATTTCACTCAGCATAATCTCTTCCAGTCCCATCCATGTTGATACAAAAGTTAGGTATTCATTGTTTCTGATAGAGGCATAATACTCCATAGTGTATATGGACCATATCTGCTTTATCCATTCATCCGTTGAAGGGCATTTCGATTCTCTCCACAGTTTGGCGACTGTGGCCATTGCTGCTATGAACATTGGGGTGCAGATGGCTCCTCTTTTCGCTAGGGTTTTGTAGACATCACTTCACTTACTTAGCATTGGATGTTGTTAGGGACTAATCATACTGTTTTGAAAACCTGATTCTCACAGGAGTACTGAGCACATGTCATTGTTTGGTTTAACTTCTTCATGGCCAAACCAGCAGGAAGAAGATGAGGGAACAAGAATGTTTTCCCCAGCACTGCCAACTCACTTTTAAACTTTTCTTGTCCCATTAACTTTTTGTGGGGCTCCTCTTTCTCCTTCAGTTCCTGTTCTGTGAAGCGATAGTTGTCCTCTAGTGACTATTAGCTTCCTGCTCTTTGTTTCCTGCCTTCTGGTATCTTTGACCAGCTTCCCTGGTCATTCCTCTCCCCTTGGAGAGGGTGTGGTGCTGGTGCTGAGTCAGGGCTGAGGGCTGAGGGCTGGGTCAGCTGGCATCTGGGACTTTGCTCTGTCATCTCTAAAGGCTCTAAAGGTTTTCTCAGCGACGCTGTCCTCCACGCCTGTCCCTGCTGCTCAGCTCCAAGCGCTTTGTGGGTTTGGGTGAGTGAAGGAAGGCAAATACCTTGTTTTTCTCATTTTCCTCATGTTTTGGTGAAGCAACCTGCCACCCCTGCTCTTTTGCTCTTAGAGAAACCAAGTGCCACTGTAGGGCCAAGAATAAACAGCTTAAGTCTTGTCACAGAGGGCCCTCAGGACTTTTCCTTTTTGGGGTAATGAAAAGCGACACATTGAATTTTCATTCTGCTGTGCCCACTGGAGTTGCTAAGTTAACATCTGACAGGCCAAATGGCACCTTCCGCTGTGTTCTCTCCCAGGCCACTTTTCAAGAGAGGCAACCCAGTCATAAAGTACGATCACCGTTTGGACTCCTGTTGTTTGTGTAAGGCACTGGGGGAAATCTCGGTGAGGCTAATTCCTCTGAATGTCGGCATTCCTGTTCTGTCTAGCAGCTTCAGCTGAGATCAGATAAACCAAGATTACTGGTTAAAAATAAGCCACGGTGGATGTCAGCCTCAGGATTCTGTTTGCCATGTGTGGAACGGCGCAAATATTCACAGCCCCTTGGCCCGTGTGTCTCAGGCGCTCACGATAAAAGGCGGGTCTGTTCATTCTGGAACCTGACCGCTGACAATGCACGCACTGAGAACAATCTGGAACAAGAAACCAAAGGGACCAGGGAGAACAGAGAGAGAAAGTGATAATCCTTGAGTCAAAATAGGAGCTCACCTGTGCAAGTGGGCCCCCATGACAACACCGTCATTGGGTGTGAGGGGCTTGCCACATGTGGCCCGGCTTGTGTGTACCTTGGCCTCGCCATTGTAGCCTTGTACGCCGGGCCCTCTTCCGTGGGTGCGGTTAGTACGTGGGACCTCCTGCAGAGGAAGTGGGATCACGGCATTCCCTTAAGAAACAGTGGCTGCTCATCCTTTCACAGACAGTAAGAATCTGAGGTGCCTTCAGGGTGATGACTTGCCCTGGGCCTGAAACATCTCCACCCACGGAGGACGCATGCCATGCTTGTGTTCCAGGCTGCAGAGAAGGAAGGTTGTGGGCTACAGGCTGGGCATGACCAAAAGCAGGGCTTGCTTTTGGCTGTCTCTTTCTTGGTCATACACTAGTTACCCCCTTACCCCACTACCTTCGGGTGCGGAGCCCAGCCCCGGGCTGGGTGCAGAGCCGCCACACCTCTGATCACCCCGATGAATTTCACCTTACAGAAATCCACCCTCCCAAGAAAGAAAAAGAAAAACAGACCACAGTTTTGAAAGGTTAGGGTTGGGGTGATGATTTCACTACTTACCTCTAGATTAACCTTGGCATAATGTATCTCTAACTTTGCCATAGTCTGCTTGTGTTGTCAATGCTTGATGTGTTTTCTGGCCTCCAGAAACATTAGAGAAATCAACGAGTCAAGTAAATAAATGTTAGAAGAATGGGCAGCGGAGCAAGTTCGTCCTGACTCTCAGTATTAGTCGAATGCTAATTCTTTGTGTGACCTTCAGGGAGAGTGGCGCCAGCCTCCTTGGAGTGTGAGGTCTGTGCTTTCCTGCACAACAAGTCACTGCACGGCACAGAGACTCCCCCCATCACCCCATCTGAAACTCAGGTCACAGTGACTCCTCAGAGAGACAGAGACAGAGACATTGAGAGAGGAGAGGAGAGAGAGAGACAGGAGGGGTGGAGAAAGAGTGACAGAGATAGAGACAGACATAGAGGAGGGGAGAGAGAGAGACAGAGGAAGGGGGGAGACAGAGAGAGAGACAGGAGGGGTGGAGAAAAAGAGAGAGACATAGAAGGAGGGGAGAGAGAGAGGAGGGGAGAGAGACAGAGACAGAGAGAGAGAGAGGGAGAGACAGAGAGGGAGCGAGAGATGGGGTGGGAGAGGGAGGTTCCCTGGTTCTTGTTTGGAGCTGGGGACTCCTATGCAGCTGGTCACTCCTTCCCTCCATCTGGCGCTCCCCAGGGCCTCCCCTGGTGGGGCCAAGTGCTCCCCCAGGAACCGGGATGACAGAGGCTGAGGGCAACACAGGTGTGTGTGTGTATGAGAATTAAAATTCTCTTGCTGGAGCCATTTCCTGCTTGGCTTCAGGACTGAAAGTGAGCCTCGCACTGGGGAGAAACCCTGGACTCCCGCGCTTCCCATGCCCCTGTCATTCACCTGTCCACGGAACCCGGAGCCCAGCACCTGTGCTTTGGCTCAGGGGGCTTCTATGGCCCTGACACAGGCAGTGGGACTGGGCCCCTGTTCTCATCCTGCAGGCCACTCCTCCCTCTCTCTAGTCAGGACTGACCCACAGCCGCAGGCAGCTGCCCAAGGCAGGGAAGCATGCAGGGGAGCTCTGAGAGAGCGGAATGGGCACTACCAAGGAGGGAGGGAAGCCATTGGCTCAGGCCTCATGAGATCCTTTCTAGCCACCTCTAAATGGGCTTCCTGACGCTAAGCCCTGTCCCACCTCTGTCATGCCCCACGACCCTCCCCCCCCACCAGCATGTCCACACACAACAGCCATTGTGCGTGTCCCTCCTGGAGAGTCCGTCTCTAAAGGACACCTCTGATAAGGTTACTTGGCTCAAAAGCCAGGCATGGCTCTCTGATCGGTCCCCAGGAAGTAGAAACCAGGAAGCTGAGAAGTCTTCTCCACCGGCACCTCCTGAGGAAGGAAACCAATGGAGAGCAGCCCTCACAGCTAGGTCTGGAAGGGAGGTGAGCTGGTGAACAAAGTCTCCTTTGAGGGCAACGGGTTGGCCGCCAGCGCAGACAGGCCCCACTTGCCCTGGGTCCAGGCACAGAGTCGGGGCGAGGCTGCAGAGTTTCAAGCCAGGAATAGCTGCCCACGGGCCTTCCAGCTTCGGAGGCCATCGCTGAAGCCAAAGAATCTCCAGGAACCAAGGCCTGAGCTCTCCTAATGGATCGTTAACTTCGCACTGTGACAGCTGCAGCAGGCCAATAGCTCCAAGGGCTTGGAGAAAGTTCTAGCATGTGGGGAGTCGTGAACTCACGAGGGAGGCCCCTCAACCCGGAGGGTCTCGATGGAGGTTGTACCTGCAGTTCGGGGGGCAGGGTGGGACGCCCCCTCCCAGGCCCCCTCGTGGATCCGAGCACACTGCTGGCACTCAGCAGATCATAAATCACCCCTCCTTCAGGTGCCTGCAGCTGGGCTAACTCCACAGCTGGAAGAATTTTCTGTTTTCCCCCAAAACTTAACACATCATAAAACACAGCCATTTGGGGAATGAGAACAACCGGGAGGCAGTTTCACCTCCAAGGCTGGGTTCTGGGAAAGGTTGCACGGCGAGGTTTGGAGTCTGGTACATCTCCACACCCGACCAGCCATACTGACAAGCACCGAGCATGGCCATTTCTTCGGGTCCCCAAGCCACTCCTGGCCGGGTGGCCTAGTGGCTGTGGCCCTGTGCTAGCAGGACCGAGTCAGGCCAATGCTGGAAAAGGCCATGGTCCCTTCGCCAGGGCCACCTAGGATCTGTGGCGTGTGGGCTTAGAGCGAGCAAGGGTCAGTTTGTCCTAGAAGTCAGCACAGAATCTTCTCATCCCTTTCTGAGTCTGTCTGCACCTGCATCCATCTAGGCCAGGTGTGTCTAGTCCACATCTTGTCCAGGACCCTGCAGGTGTCTGATACCTGCTCCTGAGCCTAAGTGAGAACACCTACCAGCGGCTTCTTCCCCAGGCAGAACCTTCACGTTCAGGGCGGCCAGTAAGTGGCCTCCAAGGACAGCCCCCTCTAACCCTCCTCTCCCTATAAAGTGCTCTATTATGAGAGTGCTGTCAATCCTTGGCACCTTGCCTTGGGGCCGGATCTGTCACTTGCATTGACCAACAAGATGCAGACAAAGGGATCCTTTTAAGGCAATTCTGAGTCTTGTCCTTAAGAAGATTGGTGGCTTCTGCTGCTGCTGGGGAGGCCTGCGCCATGCTATGATGATGCTGGGGCTAGACTTCTTGCTGAAAGTTCATGCAAAGAGCAGGGCCATGCGGAGGAGCTCCCAGTGGGCAAACCCCTTGAGAATATCTAGCTAAGGAGGCTGCTGTCAAGATGGATAGAGTGCTTAGCCTAGAGCCAGGCACCTGGTAGCTGTGAGGCCAGTGCCCACTCCCTGCCTCTGAGCGCCCGTCTCCTTCCCCATCTGCTTCCAGAGGTGCCATCTTGATTCTGGTGGCCTGAGGGCCAAGAGGATAAATACGGATGAGTAACATTTTGTCGCTGCGGGAAATTTCACTCTGGCATGATGAACAACACAATTGTTGGCTCGGAGCCAACCGCTTCCAATCCAGGTTGCCTTGGTGGCACACATGACATTGTGACTGTCACCTTCTGACTCTTCAACAAAAGCCCTTCCTCAGCTATCCAACTGTAAGCATGTCCAAGAAGGTGACCTGGAAGGCTTGAGGAAGACTTGTCCAAGGCAGCTGAGGGAAACCCAGACTGGGGTCTGCGAAAGAGAGATCGCACCAGACATTTGTTAAAAACGAGACAGGTTTTATTTGAATACCTATAGTAGGAATGATAAACTTCACTGCAGACCCGAGCCCAACTCCAAACAGAGCCAAGGAAGCAAGGAATGTGTCTGTCACCAAAGGGCAGAGTGAGAGGTCATGAGAGGTCAGTGGATGGGAAATTTCTGAGAGGAATTGGTTAGACATCAAAAGTGAGGTGGGATGAGTCTCAGTGAACTGGGCCCAGCACACAGAAGTCTGCTCAGGGACAGTCTTTGCCAAGCCACAACTTATGTTCTCCTATATTGGTTTTACAAACTTTGCTTTCACTCATGCATTCATCCATTCAATTAGTCTCTTTTTTTTTTCCTTTCTGTCCTTATTTGGTAAGTGTTGTTGAGCCTATCCTAAGCATCAGGGACAACCTCCTAAGCAGAAGTAGATATGGTGCTGTTCACATGGTTCTTTAAGACTCGTCTGGAAGATTAAAATGTACACCTTTAGGGCACCTGGGTGGCTCCGTCGGCTAAGCGCCTGCCTTCCGCTCAGGTCATGATTCCAGGGTCCTGGGATTGAGTCCCACGTCGGGCTCCCTGCTTGGCGGGGACCTGCTTCTCCCTCTCCCTCTGCCTGCTGCTCCCCCTTGTGCGCTCTCTCTCTCTCTCTCTCTCTCTCTCTCTCTGTGTCAAATGAATAAATAAAATCTTTTTAAAAAAATGTACACGTTTACAAAATCTCACAGTGACTGTTGAGAGAGGAGAAGCACGAAAGCGACAATGCTGTCAGGACATAAGGCAGAGGAAGCTCCCTGTGCTCAGAGGTTCAGGATCAGGGCTGGACGGCAGGATCCCGAGGGCTCCTTCTTTCGGGGCACATAGGCCCCCGACAGGGGAGGCGGCGCCCCCTGCAGGCAGCCCGGGGTACGGAACTGGCCCGCGGGACTGAAGGAAGCCCAGGAGAGATCCCCCCGGAAGTGGGGCAGGGTCATCGCCTGCCTGGGGCCCAGGGGTGTGGACAGTGGGAGATTTCAGGAGGACAGAAGTTCGAAGCAGTCATTTTGGAGGGCAGGACTGCAAACTGAAAAGAAAAACGCGGTGGGTATGACAGGTAAGACATTTGAGATGTTTCATAATGGCTCCGTAGGCAAATCCACGTGACCTGTTGTGCTCTCTTTGTCCACTTTGGTTCTTTTTCCCCTGTAAGTATATACGCCTACACATATATAACCTAATACAGATGGGTCTCAAGCCCATGGATATCTGGCTTATGTTTCTATGCACATATATGGTTATATATGTGAGGCTTTGCGTGGACTAGAGATACACTTGACTGTGACCGTCGGCTGCAGTCAGTAGTGTGGGAACAGGCATGTCCCCCAGCAGCATGTGCATTCAGGAAACCACAAGCTCATTCGCTTGCCTGGAGCCAGCATAAGGGGACAGAGCTGGCTTAGCCTCTGTGCCTGAGGGTGGCCAAGGAAAAGGAGCAGATGGGACATATTAGCTTTTCTGGACAAAGGTCACCTTAATTGGGGCCCAGGGATAATTGCATACCATGAAACAGGTGACAGTGCAGCTGATGTGACCTGTGGGGGACCCGTCTGCACGTGCATGGCCCCAAGCCTCCTGAGAGCATCTCTCTTAGACTAAAGTGGTGTTTTTCAAAACCACCAGTCCCATGAGCCCGAGAGAAAAAAATCAAGGAAGTTGAGAAAGTAAAAAAAGCTGCAAACTCCCCCTTTGCTTTTATTAGAGTCTCCTTAGTATGGAGAGTGGTGAGAAGCATTGCAGTTCAACAAAACCGGAGCTCTGCTTCACCCGGAGTCAAGCTTGCTTGTTCTGTATAACACCCGCCAGGGAAGATTGTGTTCCCTGGAGCATAGTATGAGAAACACTCGCTAAAGATACCCTTTCTGCTCTCCTTTAAATGTTGCCAGGGAGTGACACACTGGCACATTAACACACACACATTTCTCGGGACGGATGCAACAGAGTTCAATCTCAGAGCACCTGTGTGTAGCAGAGAGCCCACTCCCCCGCTCCCATGCCCATGGTCCTGGGAGGAGGCTCACACACTGTCGGGGCTGGGGGCCAGGGTGTACATGACCGACAGCTGGCCGAGGCGGGGGTGGCAGTCCCTGTAAAGGGCAGCTGGGCCCAGCCTGGGAGAGAGTGACCGAGATAGTTTCCACGACACAGCATGTTCATGGGAGCCTTGAACGAGAGTGGCCCTCTGGCAGGTGCAACTCGGGGAGACAGGGCTCTGGGGCAGGGCAGGGGCCAGTGGAAGGGTAGAACTCCAGGGGCACAAGGGGCGTGAGCCTAGGGATACCGGTTTGGAAGGGAGGTGTGAGGTTTGTGAAGTCAGCCTAAGCGGACAAGGTGGGGTGGCAGTTCTCAAAAGTTTCCTTTCCCCACACACCTGGGGCTGTGGCACACGCATCAGCAATGTGCTCACTGAGGCAGTCCTTCGTACCTGAGCCACTAGGAAGAGGGTGAGGGTGGAGTGTTATGTACTTTTTGGAAGTCTCTTCAGGGACTCTGACAGACTGCATCATGTTTTTGTTTTCGGTGTTCTGATGCTTTGACATCGGGGGCCCTGCTGCCCCTCCCAGGGCTAGCCCAAATTCCTGAAGGTAGTCAGCCACTCCCTTAAGAGTGATCGTTTCAAACGTAAACCTACCCATCCAGAGCCCACTCCCCAAGACACATCCTTCATTGTCTCTCTGGGTCTCTGTTCACCTGCCCCCATTACCTCAGGTCCAGGTACCACACAACATGGACATCCCTGCCCCAGAACCTGCTGAAATTATTCAAACTAGCCAAACCTGAGCCAGCTCACCCTGCCTCATCTAATCTTTCCCATGGAAAGCACAATAAAGTTTCCTGCTGCCATTCTCCCCTCTCCATCTGCCTCCCGACCCTGGTCCTTTCTCATGTTGTCCAGCATGGTGGGCTCTGCCCCTGTTGCTGGGCATCTGCGAGGGGAACAAACTTCTTCCTTCATGACCATCCTTTCTGGGTCCATATGCCTCTGATCATTTTCTTTTTCTTTTTTTTTTTTAAAGATTTTATTTATTTGATAGAACAAGTGGGCAGAGTGGCAGACAGAGGGCAGGCAGAGGGAGAGGAGGAAGCAGGCTCCCCGCTGAGCAGAGAGCCCAATGTGGGGCTCCATCCCAGGACCCTGGGATCATGACCCCAGCTAGAGGCAGAGGCTTTAACCCCTTGGGTGGCTTGAGCCACCCAAGCACCCCGGATGATAAACTTTAAAGAGCTTTGCCTCCGAGTTGAGAATCACAGGTGAAATGTAGCAAGAGGGCTGGGTTAAAGGCAGAATTCCAGACGGTCCCAGGAAGCAGATGGAGGATTGATGTGAGGGAGGGGGAGAGCCCGGGCTCGTCACATCAGAGAAACTGCAATGGGCGGTCATAAGTCACATGGGGAAGACAGAGGGAAGGAGAAGCAGGACGGCACCACGCTGACTGGTCTGCAGTGGGTGTGAGCGGCTGGGACCCTGCCTGTGGGCAGAGGGTGAAGGGAGGGCAAGGTGGGACGTGGTGATCAGGGTGATCCCACGGTGAGCTATTCAGCTTCATGTCATGCATGGAATCAGCTGGGGGGGGGGGCGGGGATCAGAGAGGCATCAAGGCTGAGGAAGTTTCATTTTCAGTGAGTAAACTGAGTTTTCATGAGTTATGTGGAGAAGAGAATTTACAAGACAGAAGACTCTGGGAAAGGACAGTCTCTTCAACAAATGGTGCTGGGAAAGCTGGACAGCACCTGCGGGAGAGCGAAACCGGACTCCTACCTTACCCCATACACAGAAATTAACTCAAAACGGATTAAAGACTTGCATGTAAGACCTGAAACTCCTCAAAGAGAACATGGTGGGGAGGCAGGGTGGGGACAACGTCTTCACATTGTTCCTGGCAATGATTTACTGGGTTTGACACCAGAAGTGCAGGCAACAAAACCAAAGGCAGACAACTGGAACTGTATCAAATTAAAAAGGAAAGGAAAGAGCAAACCATAAATTGGGTGAAAGGCATCCTATGGAGGGGGAGGAAATATTTGCAAACCATTTATCTGATATGGGGTTAATATCTAAAACATTAAAAAATACAAGATCTACAACACAATAGCCAAAAAAAAATAGCCCAATTAGAAAATGGGCAAAAGACTTAAATAGACATTTTCTCAAGGACGATAAATACATAGTCACCAGGTATATGAAACTGTGCTCAACATCACTAAGTATCAGGGAAATGAAAATCTACATCACAGTGAGGTATCCCCTCACACTTGTTGGGTTGGCTATTATAGAGGAAACAAAGGAAAATGCACCTTGGCAATGATGTGGAGAGATTGGAACTCTTATACACTGTTGGTGGGAAGGTAGAAAGGGCAGCTGTATGAAACACAGCATGAAGGTTCCTCAAAAAATTAAAAATGTGACTACCATGTGATCTGGCAATTCCACTTCTGAATATGTATTCAAAAGGGTTGAAATCAGGATCTCAAAGAAATATCTGCACCCTAGTGTTCATTGTAACACTATTTACAACAGCCAAGATGTGGAAACCATCCAAATGTCCATCACAGTTGAGTGGGTAGAGAAATGTGGTGTATATACACAGTGGAATATCATTCAGTCTTACAGAAGAAGAAAATCCTGCCATTTGTGACAACATGGATGGACTTAGAGGACATTGTGCTAAGTGGAAAAAGCCAGTCACAGGACAAATACTGTATGATTCCCACTTACATGAGCTGTCTAAGATAGTCAGACTCATAGAAGTAGAGAATAGGGGCACCTGGGAGGCTCAGTTGGTTAGATGTTTGCCTCCATTCAGGTCATGATCCTGGAGTTCTGGGATTGAGCCCCACATCAGGCTCCCTGCTCCGAGGGGGGCCTGCTTCTCCCTCTCCCTCTGCCTGCAGCTCCCTCCCTTTGCTTGTGCTCTCTCTCTCTCTCTCTCTCTCTCTCTCTCAAATAAAAAAGAAGAAGAAGAAGAAGAAGAAGAAGCAGCAGCAGAGAATAGAATAGTTGTTGCCAGGGGTTTGGGTGGTGGTGTGGAGAGTTGTTTTTCAGTGGGTACAGTGTCCATTAGGCAAGACGAATAAGTTCTAGAAATTTGTTATACAACAAAATATGTACAAGTTCACAGTCTGGTCTTTTACTCCTTGAAATACATTGAGAGGATAGATCTCATGTTAAGTGTTCTTACCAAAAAATGAACTTTAAAAAATAACACAAGGAAAATGTTTTGGAATTGATGCCTATTTTTAGTGCCTTGGTGACTTGGTAGTGGTTATGGAAACCCAGGTGTGCGCCTATGTCCAAATTCATCAAGATATTTTAAATGTGTGCATGATTTACCAATTATTTCTTAATAGAGCTAAAAAAATTTAAAAAGAAGCTCTAAGAAAAATGGAAAAAAGTCAGGAAGAAATCAGGAAGGCGAGGGATCCAGAATCCAGTGGGAAAAGTTTGTCTTGAAAAGAGGAAGGCTATTTCTCAAGCGAGACCCACTGGGGGAAGACAGAGACACTCTGAGGAAAGGGGGAGAGAAGGTGAGAATGTCATTATCAGATGAAATTCTCAATAAATTATGAAGTGCATTCATCTCATATGAGTTCAGGAAACGGGGGTGGGTCTATGGACATGGGGATGGGGGAAGATTGGGAACAGCTGCTAGGGGAATCTGTTGGAACATCAGCAAGGGATGCAGGATGGGGTCGTGTAGCAGCCTTGAGGGGCTTGAAAGTTAGCAAGGACCGGCTTGTCAAGGAGCCAAGGCACACACCTACAGGGCTCCCCTCCACCTCAGGCTGCAAGGGCCTGGAGGGGAGAGAGGAACCCAGGTGGTGGCTTATCACAGTGCTAGTGCCTGTCAAGGCAGCAGTGGAAAAATGTAGGCAGGCCAGGGATTTGGAGCTGTATGTGAGGATAGAGTTCGAAATGATTTCAGGAGGCCCTTGTGGGTTGAAAAAAATGGGTGGTATTTATGCAGATAAAAAACAGGTGAACAAGAACTGGGGAAAGTTTGAAAGGCAGGCAGATGGTCAAAGAGGGCCATATGAGAGGGCATGGTCTTGGAGCCAGAGCTGGAATGATTCTTAAGGGAGAAGAGACCTAAGGTGAGGACCTGTCTGTGCGTCACTGAAAAGAGTCGAATCAAAGTCCACCAGAGGCCTGGGAAGTAGAGTTCCAGAAGAATCATCTGTGTGGAGGTTCCTGTCAGATCTTCAACATAGCCTAGACATTGATGGTGGGGGCAGAGTCAAGAGGAGCACCTAGGGCTCTCATCCTCTGAGAAGACAGGGAGCTTCAGGAGAGTTGGGGATGGCAGGAAGATGGGTGGGGAGATGTTGCTATTGGGAGGACATTATTCTCCAATAATACAGTGAAAATACCACTGTAGGGTGGACACCACAGTGGGGCTGTAGCAAGGGTGGGGGTTTCTAAAGTGGAAGGTCAACTCCGTTTTCTCTATGAGTGTTCCAAGACTTGATGCCAAGTCACAGAACAATCTGTGTGATGAGATAAAGTGAATTTGAGTAATGGGGTCAGTTGTTAATAAAGTTATTGGTATTCCTAAGATGGGGAGATGGGAAGGTGTTGGATTTGAGAATATTAAGCTCCAACATGATGGGGAAAAGATTTTTAATGTTCAGGGTGGATAGAAAAGTCTCAAGAGTCGTGTCTGAAGGAGAGCGGAGAAAAAGGGGTTCTGGTTGAAAGACAAGGAGCAGGGAGTTGCTGGATGACTGTGCAGGTATCAACAAAGTGGGGATGCTAAGGCATCAGGGATGGGTCTGAAGCTTGAGGGGAGGTCAGGGCTACATCTATAAAAACAGGCACTGTCGACCGCAAGGAGTGAGGAAGAGCCATGAGATTACACCCGGAATAGAGTAGACAGGAAAAAAAAAAAAAAAAAAGAGTTCAAAACCAAAGACTTATCACCTAAGAGTTGTGGAGATGAGAAAGCTCCAGAAAAGAAGACAAAGACAGGGCTGCCCTTGAGGTGGCAGGAAAGCCAGACGTCATCAGGGGACTGTGATTCGGGAGCTAGGAAGAGGACAGTGGTGCCAGATGCTTCTGAGAAACAGAAGAAGGTGAAGCCTGGGAACTGACCATTGGAATAGAAAACAGATGGAAAAGAAAGACAAAGCCTGCAGCATCCGGAAAGTGGAGGACCCCATTAAAGGCCTAACATTTGTGCCCTCAGAATCCCAGAAGAGGCAAAGAAGGTGGGGCTGAGAAAGTATTCCAAGAAAGAGTGGCTGAAAACTATCGAAATGTGGAAAGTGACACAAACATAAAGATTCAGAAGCTAGACAAACCCCCAAGAGGGAAAACTGAAAGAAATCCCTGAGAAGACCCATCACAGTAACAACTCTGACAACTAACAAGAAAGAAAACTCTTTGGAAGCAGCAGGAAATGGCACAGTGCACGTAGGGGAGAAGCAGTCAGAGTGGCCTCAGATCGCTTCCCTGAAACTCCAGAGGCCGGAAGAAGTGGAACAACCATGTTTTTGGTGCTGACAGAAAGGAACCGGGAAGCCTATGTCCAGGGGAGACATCCTTCAGAAATGAAGGGGAAGTCGAACATAGCCACATATTTGACACAGGACCCCTCTCTAGAGTATAAAAAGATCTTTCCCAACTCCACTGTTAAAAACAAGCTAGTCAGAAAATGGGCAAAATACACGAAGAGAGGGTTCACCAAAGAGGATAGATGCATGGTGAGTAGTCGCTGTGAAGACGCCCAACACTGCTGGCTGCCAGCCACAGGGCGCTGCTGCTTCAGACCCTGGTGAGCGGGGTCCTGAGTGAAAGAAGCCAATATTAAGGTTATGGACTGCCTGACATCATGTATAAAACATCGTCTAAATGACTATGTTTTAGGGATGGAGAACTGAGGAATGGGTGCTCGGAGTTAGGGATGGGGGTGTGTGGGCAGGAGCCTGCAGTGTGGGCGGGGGAGATCTCTGTGGCTGGGTTGTGGGCATGGTTATGCAAATCTACTCAAGTGTTAAAATGACATCCAGCCATGGTATACACGTTGTGTGAGTCTCAGATCCTAGCTTTGATGGACTGTGGGTCTGTAACATGAAACCATTGAGGAGACAGGGTGAAAGGTATGTGGGAGCTCTCTGTACTATTTGCTACTGCTGGCAATTAGATGGCTATTTCAAAGTAAAGGGTAGGGGCAACTGGATGGCTCAGTCAGTTAACCGTCTGCCTTTGGCTTAGGTCATGATCCCAGGAGCCTGGGATCAAGTCCTGCATCAGGCTCCATGCTCAGTGGGGAGCCTGCTTCTCTCTCTCTCTCTCTCTCTCTGCCTCTCCCCCTGCTTGAACTCTCTCTCTCTCTCTCAAATAAATAAGTAAAATCTTAAAAAAATAAAAGTAAAGAGTAAAACCAATCAATCGATCAAGTAAGAGCCAAATGTAAGAGAGGAAAAGATTACTTTCAAAGGAATGACCGGGTGACGATAGACTTTCCACCAGCACCCAGAGATGCCAGGAGTAAATGGAGTAACAATTTCAAAATGCTAGTGGAAAATAATGATGATTTGATCTTCAAATCAGGCTGCACTGAAAAATGAAGTAAGAATACAAGGATATACAAAGTCTACAAAAGGAAGTAAGAACACCAGGATATACAAAGTCTACAAAAGTCACATCCATCAGATAATCCGGGAAAGAGCTCAATTACAGAGCTATTGTTTTGCACAGCAGTTGGGACTAGAGAGATAACCGTGCAGCTGAAATAATGAAGACCGTCTTCATAACCAGTGCAACCAAATTACAATTGCTCAGTGACCTTTAAAAACTTTTGTCAAGTCATTAAATAATGCTCCCTTGCTGCTTGACATAAATATATAGGAAAAGGAAAAACCTAGTAGAACTAATACATATTTACTACACTCTAATTGAAAATATGAGAAACATGGGGAATTAAAGTGGCTTCATTTCCTTACAAGACACTTGCAAAGAGCAGCTGAACAGTGCTTGCCGCATCAAAGTCTGTGTAGTGTCTGATCACATTTTGTTTCTTTGTTGCATTTTATCCTTTTTTTTAAACCCAAATACCACCTTGTGATGATCAGATTAGTTTGTTTAGTCATTTTTACAATCACTTATTTTACAATCCTTTTCATAAATCCATTTTTGAAAAATATAATTGGGCCATGAGGAGATAGGACAACTGTACGCTTTGCTGTCAGGATGGGAAGTGAGTAATAACCGATCGCTAACAGACCTTGAAGGATGTCCCGTGATGGTTCACGGATCACGATTGCTAGACTGAAGGGCTAGCTCCCAAAGCTGTAGTTTTTGCAAATGCAGTTAATAAACTGCAGTAACTTCATTTGGACCACATTGTTGGGACACTGGTGCTATTTTGCACCCAAGAAATCCACAAGAAGACACAGCATAGTCAAAATCTGAAAACCAAAGACCAAGGAGAAATCTTGGGAGCAGGGTGACTGCTATTCACACACATCAGGACTGTGCAAAGGGAGAGTCCCGTTCACATTCCTGGGACAAAACTGGCCTGAGTCCCGCTGGGAATGGGCAACCACAATTCACTTTTAATTATAAAAATTAAAAGTCACATTTTATAGTTAAAGATAAGAGGGACAACCGACGTTGGACAGAAATAACAAATGGAGGACAAGGGTGTGGTAGGCAGGTTGTTAAGTCTGGCAAGTCCTCATTGTACCTATGATGGGGACGACACATAACGCAGACTTGCTCAGAGAAAAAGGTCAAGTTAGGTATGGAGGCTGGGAAAGTGAGGGTAACAAAGACAGAAAAAGAATAACCTCAAAACCATAAAAGAAGCAAAAATTGGGGGAGCCTGGTTGGCTCTGTTGGTTAAGTGTCCTACTCTTGATTTCAGCTCAGGTCATGGTCTCAGGGTCCTGGGTTTGAGACCCACATGTGGCTCCATGCCCAGTGGGGAGTCTGCTTGGAATTCTCTTTCCCTCTCTCTGTCCCTCCCCCACCCCCCGGCTCTCACTCTTCCTCTCTAAAATAAATAAATCTTTAAAAAAAAAAGGGGGGGGGGAGAATTGACTATGCAGGAAAAACGGAGATAAAAAGAGAAGCAAAATGGCAACAGACTATGACGAACAGAGCCAAGTTCAGCTATGTCAGCATTCACAGAACAGTGAGCAGATTAACTTGCCTCATGAAGTGGTAGACATCATCAGACTGAAAATGTAAAAATCCATCCATATGCTGCTTACACGTGATACAACTCAACACAACCAGGCAGAAAAATCAAGGGATAGAAAAAAATGAACCATACTAGGCATGCCCAAACCTAAATCAGGACAGTGAAGCAGTGTTAACAACAGATAAAACCAGATGATAGCACGTGGCATTGGGGAGATAACGTGGGATAAGGCATTATCCTAAAAGAAACAGTCTGCAATGAGGAGCTGTGTGCACTTGACGTAGCCCGGGAACATCAAAACACTACATGCATAAAGCAAAGCCCAAAAGAACTGCAAGAAATTGCAGAACTGTCATCCTAACGGGTAATTTGAATTTACTTGTATATAGACTGAAAAGATAAACACAGATAAGACAAACAGGAAGGACTTGGAGAATCCAAACCTCATTCTCCGTCTGATTTGCTAAGTGAATACACAGCCTTGCAATCGCGAGTTTCAGTGATAACAGAGGGCCAAACTCCCTGTCCTTAAGAACCTGAGCAGCGGGGACACCTGGGTGGCTCAGTTGGTTGGGCGGCTGCCTTCGGCTCAGGTCATGATCCCAGCGTCCTGGGATCGAGTCCCATATCGGGCTCCTTGCTCGGCAGGGAACCTGCTTCTCCCTCTGTCTCTGCCTGCCTCTCTGCCTACTTGTGATCTCTCTCTCTCTCTTTCTGACAAATAAATAAATAAAATCTTTAAAAAAAAAAAAAAAAGAACCTGAGCAGCGATGGCAATGACATCAAGGAAGTTGAAACCCCTGTGAGGAGGCACCCTACGTGGCATATCCTGTGTTAGTGCTCTGAATCTCAGCATTCCCATCTGGAGGATGGGCCCAGGGACTGCTGTGTGGTCGGCTTCCCAGGAACATGGCCAGGCGGGGCAGGAGGTAGAGGGGCTTTGAGCGCATTAAGCACCATCTGGGCCCCAGCAAGAGGGTTTGTTCTTCTGACTGTGTCCTTGTGGATTCGGACCAGAATAATGATGGGGTCAGAGGAGGTAAGAGATGAGGGAAGGCTGTGCTTAGACAGAGAACAGATTAAATCAGATTAAAACAGATTAAATCAGGAGTTTGGGACTGGTCCTTCTGGAAGAAAGTCTGTTTGAACAGGGAACTATTATTGTCCTGAAGTGAGGGAATTGGGAGTGCCCAGGTCACCAGAGTCCAGCTAATTAAGATTGGTCTTAGTCACTCTAGCAGGAAATCTGGGAGCCTGATCACTGGAGGCCAGCGGGCTTGATGCTACCATCCTCTGGATCCTGAGACCCGGACACCCAGCTTGTCCACAATGGCTCTGTGAGGCCACCGAGGTTTGTTTGGTGACACATAGGCATCTCATCCTAGGCCCACACTTGGACCTGCTGATGGGTGGAACTACTTACTCCCCACGGGCCCTGGCAGGCTGTAGACCCCCTCCCCAGACATTGCTTGAAGCCCTACCTGTCACCACATTTGCAATGAAGAAAGGAAGGATCCTTCCAACAAAGGAAGAGTCTGGCAGGAAAGGGGCTGGTGTCCCATAAATTTTCCATTACTGTATAATGAGTTAGAGATTGAGCAACTTGAAACAGCAGCCAGGGATCATCTCATAGTTCTGCAGGTCACAGATGTAGGTGGGCTCCTTTAGGCTCTCTGCCTGGGGACCCACGAGACTAAAATCAAGGGGCCAGGATTTTAGCTTGAGGCTCTGGGGGTAAATCTGCCTCTAAGCTCCCTTAGGTGGTTTGCAGGATTCAGGTCCTGGTGGTTCAGGACTGAGGTCCCCACTTTCTTGCTGGCTGATATCAGGGGACCTCTTCAGCACCCAATGACCACCCTCAGGTCCTGGCCTCTGCCCCTCCATCTCAGTGTAGGAGACCCCCACTTCTTGCCCAAGCCCCCTCATACTTCAAATCTCTCCGATTACCTCATCTCCCACCAGCCAGAGAAAACTGCTGTTAAAGGTCTCATGGGATGAGGCTGGGCCCATCAGAAAATTCTCCCTACCTTAAAGTCACCTGATTAGTAGCCTTAGTGCCATCTGCCAAGTCCCTGTGCAGTATGAGTAACCTCGTGTTGGGGGCGACTTGGTATTCACAAGTCTTACCCACACTAAGACAGAGGGACGAGGGACTGAGACGGTACAGGACAGGGGCCTGTAGGGGCCCATCTTAGCCCATGGGTGGTCATCTTGGTGAAATGCAGTGAGACTGTGCCTGAAGGGAATTTCCTGGCCCTGGGGAGATGGGGGTGTGACTTGGGGAGTATCTTCAAGGCTGGCCCTGGTGAGCTCCCTGGCAATGAGGGTGTCAGGAGCCCATCAGGCTGGACTTGGAAGTCAGCTGAACTGAACTCACCACTTCCTCCTATATCAGTCACTGCAAGAAATTCCAAACCAACTGGCTTAAAGCCCAATGCTTATTTAGCTCGGGAAACTGCAGGGGGCGGTGGGGTAGGACCTGGAGGGAAAGGCTTGTGGGCTGTACCTGGTGCCAGTGGGGGCAGCTCCACTAGGGCCGAGGGTCAGCTTCTGACCTGCCTCACTTGGTGCTCAGAGAGCTGTTGCTGGCTGGTGGCAGGGAGTTTAGCTGGAGCAGAAGGCCAGAGCCTTGGGTCCTTCCTCTCCATGGGAGCCCCCCATACAGGCCTTCTCCTAGAAGGGTGAGTGAGTTCCAAGAGCAAAGTCCTGAGAGACAGGAAGTGGATGCTGCCCATTGTCCCCAGCCTGCCCCCAAACTGGCTCAGTGGCACTTGGCTCTTGGCCAAGGGTCCCAGATCCAGATTCAGAGACAGAGAGGGCACAAACCCCACCTCTCCGTGGAAGAAGTGTTGACGAATTTCGGGATCCGAAAGTCCCGCTGTTTAAGAACTGCCATATGACCTTGCCAAAGACTCTGAACCTTGGGGTTTGACTTTCTGGAAAGGACGACAAAGAGTGCTTTGCTCTCCCCTGGCCCTTCACCCTGATCGATATCTGTGAGGGAGGATAAAGCAAAAAGAAGCTCCTTTCGGAGCTTGGCCTGCTCAGGGGTCTCTGAGCTGAGTCCTCTGTGCTTTACAGGGTCAGGGGCAGTGCAGCTGACCTGAGGGACGGCAGAATAAGAGGGGCTTGGACAGCATCACCCAGATGTGACCCAGCAGTCCACCCTCAATGCTGTTTCTGGGGTTCATCCTGGGATTCCCCCCACTGAGACTACAGATGTGCCTGCTGGTGGCCTGGCTTGGATGGCCGCAGGGGAGGAGACTGAGGGGGCTGAGGGGGCTGCTGCCACTCTTTAGCCAAAGGGACGGACAGAGGGACTTGGGGCAGCAGGAGCTGGGCAGGTGCATCTCCCCACAGCTGTGGGTGTTGGTGGGATTGTTATAAAGGCAGAATCCGGTTGCCACTGGGGCTGTCCACACCTGGTCCAGAGAACACCCATGGACCACCTGGGTGCTAGAGCCCTTGCCCCGTCCTGGTCCTGGAGAGCTTCCTGTTCCCTCCACGGAGGGTAGAAGTCAAAGAGCTTCTGTGACTGGCGGTGATCACCCTTCCTTCACTCCGAAATGGAGGGAGCCCCAAGCTGATGTGGTCAGATGTACCTTCCAGCCCAGTGCTTGGTCTTGATGTCCCAGAGGCAGCCGTGCCAGTCACGGGCTGGGAAGGGATGGACCCTCCATTAACCTCCAGCCTGACTCAGGGTCTCCCATTCTACCATGCTGTTTGGGAGAGCAGCATACCCAGCCTGCCTTTCAGGGTGGAAAGGAGAAAGGAGCTACTTGTCAAGTCTCTCTTAAGGGCCGGGTACTCTGGTAAGCATGCCCTCTGGGAAACTGGGCCCCAGAAAGGCAAGGAGAAGACTACATAACAAATTCCTCTAAATTTGGTGGCTTAAAACAACATTTATCAAAATTTAAACAAAAACGATTTTTCACCTCCCAGGCTCTGTGGGTCAGGAATCTGGGCATGGCTTTGCTGCTGGGTCCCCTGGCCTAGGCTGCCTCCAGGTGTTGGCTGGAGCCGTGGTCTCATCTGAAGCCTCTGCTGGGAAGGGTCTACTTCCCAGCTCACACAGTGCTGGTTGCTGCCGCTCCGTCCCTTGCTGCTTGTTTCTGGAAGTCTAGTTCATGAGTTTCCTTGCCACATCAGCCTTTCTCCAGGCAGCCCAGAGCATGGCAGCTGGCTTCCAGCAGAGCCAGTGAGACAGAACCCAGAGTCATCTTTGTAACCTTATTTTGAAAGAGACATCACATCACTTTTGCCGCATTTTATTCATTAGAAGCAAGTCACTAGCGGCAGCCCACATTCAAGGCGTGGGCTTAAGTCAGAGCACAACCACTGGGCAGTGAGGGCACACCCAGGACACCGGGGAGGAGGGAGGGGGCGGACAGGACTGGGATTTGATCCTGCCTCTCCCTCAATGCAGCATCTGTGCCACAAACCCCAACTACCATACACACACGCAGCCTCACATACATGCCACGCACATATGCACACACATACATAGATACACACATACACAAACATACACATACACATGAATTCATACACACACACATCCATACATCACATATACACATACGCCACACACCACACAGACCCTCCACACACCACAGACATGCACTTGCACACACACACACACACACACACACACACACACACACACTCCATTGCTGGGAGGAGGCTGAGGACAGTGTAGATAAGACAATGATTACTAGGAATTGGGGTTCCGGTGTCACTTAGAAAATCATCTTGGGACCAAAAATAGAATTATGGGCCAAGTTGGATCTGTTTCAGATGAAATCCTAGTTCAAGGATCTATTGCGACCATTTTTAAAACTGGAATACTTTGTGGAGTTTGGAGGAAGGAAAGCATCGATTGTGAAGCCTGGGGTTTGGAGTCACTTGCTGGCCGGTCGGGCTTGGGTAGTCGTCCTTTCTGTGTCACAGGGACACCTACCTCATGGCTGGAAGCTAGCAGGTACTAGACCTTAAGCAACTGTGACCTCACCCCATTTCCTTTTCAGACAATTTGGCTGGCCTCAATTGGCCACCAACTGGCCTCAATTGGCCTCAATTTGGCCACCAAATCAGCTTTTGGAAGGAGAAAGGAAGCATTGCTTTATGGCTGCTGAGGGCAAGCTCCAAGATGGGATGCCACAGGGAGGGGGCTGGGGAACATTTGTGTGCAGGTGCAAGCGTCAGTAAGGGCCTGTGGTATGCATTCACAGCAGAGTGCCTGTTGGAGAAACAGAGAGAGACAGAAACAGAGACAGAGAAAGGGAAAGAGAGACCCGCCCCATGGAGCGGCATCCTGATTCCCGGTCTAATCACGTCCACTAGGTGGCGCTGCCTGCCTGTGCCCCTGCCACAGCAGTACGAGGGCTTGGGTCCTGGGCGGCAGAGTCCCCATCTGCCACGTACCCACGGTCCGCAGCTGAACCTGTGTCCCTTGCTCTGTTCTGGGTCAGAAGATTGTGGCCAACAGAGAAGGCTCAGCTGGAAACTCCTGCCATCAGACCTGCCAGCCTATTGGAGCATAGGCTTCGTGTTACCTTTCCCAGGGCTGTACTTGTTAATATCGGGGAGGAAGGGAAGCCTTCATTTGCACCCTGCAAAGCATTTACACACATCGTTGCTTTGGATCTTCACAACCACTTGTCAAGTGAGGTTCAGGGAGGTTCAGCAACTGCCCAGGGTCACACAGCCTGGAGGTTGAGGAAGCCGGGCCTATCTCCAGAACCTACTCTCTTTGTGTGCTGTCAACAGGCCCCTGACCCAGGCTTGGTGGAGGAGGCAGTGCTGGGCCCGGGGCATCAGGGACCATGTACCCAGGGAAGACTGAGGCCAGATGGGGGCTATAACTGGGGGCATTGCTTCTCCTCTGTCTGCTGGGGCAGGGATGGCTAGAGGGCTTGTGAGCCCAGAGCAGTGTGAGCAGGAGCGGGCCAGCTACAGGACCCTGTCTACATGAGGCTGCAGCCTGGTGGCCCATAGATGCCCTGTTAGTGGCTGCCCCCTTCTTAGAGAGCTCCTGCTTCTTGGGCAGCCAGAGCCCATGTCAGGCCCCTAGCTCAGTTCTTTACTGCTCCTGCCTGGCCCTCTAGGGAACGTGAGTCTGTGGTCTCCACAGACAGGCTGGAGCTTTGGCTCCTGGCTCCCCTGTGCCGAATCCCTGTGACTGGTCATGGGTAAGAGGAGTCTGGCTGAGTGGAGGCGTGTGAGTCCCCTCCCCATCCCAGCCCCAAGCTTGCCAAGGAGGGCCGTGGAGGTCTGTCTTCCTCTCTGCAGTTCAGAAGGGCAGGACGTGGAAAGAGGTGCCCAACGCTCACGTAGCACCTTTCACAGCACAGAGGCAGAGGACAGGGAAGGTGTACGCTGTTTTCTGGGACCAGAGCTGGACTGTCCCCTGCAAGGAATCATGGGACCCCAAGGCCACTTCACTGTGCCCATTCCCACACAGCCCTGCAGGGTAGCCTGTGCAGTAGAAATGCTCCTGGGCTCTGGCCACACCAGCCTTGGGCTTGATCCCAGCTCCACCACCTGCCACGTGAGCCTGGGGTGCCACCTCATCTCAGAGCCTCAGTTTCTCTTTCTGTAAATGATGAGTGTAATGATTACGTGGGATTGGATGTGTAGGCAGGTCTTACCCAGTGCATGCCAGCTCTCGCTCCCTCTTACTCCTTACCTTTGGGCCCAGCCCCACTGACCCACTTCTCCTCTTAGGGCCCTTATGCTTCTTATCATCTGGACACATGCCAGACGTCTGGCTGGCTGCCAGAGAGACAAGACCCCATTTCCTCTAATTCTCCCCCCCGCCACACACAGGGGTGGGCATTAATGACCTCTTTCTTTAAGGAGAAGGGAACTGGAGCTACAAGCAGTCATGGGGCTTGTCTGGGGCTGCCCAGCCGATCCCACAACTGCTGGCCCCCCCACCCCACCCCCTTTTACTAACAATTTTGGAGCCCCGAGCAGAGGTAGGAGCTTTCCCAGCGAGGTACATCTGGGCAGACCTGGGATGCAGAGGTGTTGGAGCTGGAAAGGCAGCCCTCGGGAAGTTGGATGGGGGTGAAGAGGTGGAAGGCCAGGCCCACCCCTCTGTACTGCTGGAAGGTTCCTCAGTCCCCCTTCAGGAAATCTAAGTCTTCTGGTGTTTCCTGAGGCTCAGTGAGGAGGGATGACCAGGACCCACCCCTGACTGGTGGGCAGCAGCGAGGCAGGGGAGGGGGAAGGAGGGAGCATGCCTACCCCCGGACCAAGTTCTTCGGGCAGGTTGCCAGGCCAAGTCTTGCAAAACCTGCTGATGGAGCTATCTTCGCCCCCATGAGGAACAGCACAGGCAGGGCAGTGACGGTGCCTCCCAGGCTCACAGGGCCAACAGGGGAGGGGACTCCCAGCCCATATGTCTGCGCTCAGGGCTTCCTGGAAGGGTCCTCCATCCAGTCATGACCTGGGCCACACCTGCTGAGTCTCCCTATTCCCAACTCTCAGCCGTCTGTGGTGAGGCGGCCACTGCTTCCCTCTCTCCTGCCCTTCTGTCTGCCTACTGATGCCCACACAGCTCCGCGACGGTTGCCTGCCTGCTGGCCTCCCCCCTCTTCACCCCCCATCCAGCTGGTCTCCCGGCTTCGCCTGGCTGGATGTCTGAAACACGTGAAGTCACTCCCCTCTGCTCCTCACTGCTTTGCCCGAAAGGGGTGAAGTCTCCCCACAGTCAGTGTCCTGCTTCCAGGCCATCTGCTGCCCATGCCACCAACCCAGTCCCACTCAAGAAATAGTTGGTGAGCAATATTCAGAGACACCCAGAGTGAGCAGAGCTGAGAGGTCCTTCCTGGTGGGAGGACAGTGCAGGCATTGACCTAGGCCTCAGGGGCCTGACACCCCCAGACCTCTTGCCCTGAGCCTGCCGTGAGGCATCCTTGGCTGGACTCCTCACCCACAGCCCATTGCTCCCGAGCATGTGTGTTTGCTCCCGAGGGCTACTGGAACAAAGCACCCCACACTACGGGGTTTAAACACGAGACATAATTTCCTACATTTCTGCAGGCTGGAAGACCATGACCAAGGTAACAGGAGGGTTGGTTTCTTCCGAAGCTCCTTATTTGGCTGCCGGATGGCTGTCCTTTCCCTGTGTGTGTGCGCTTGTCTGTGCCCAGAGTTCCTTCTCTTATAAGGACACCAGTCATTAGATTAGGGCCCACTCAGAAGACCTTGTTTTAACCTAATTGCCTCTTTACAGATCCTATTTCTAAATACAGTCACATTCTGAGCCACTGGGGTTTAGGACTTCAACATATGAACTTGGGGAGCAACACAATTCAGCCTATATTAGCATCACAAGAGAGAAATGGATCTCAGGGACCCAGGGAGGATTCTCTCTATACAGAAAGGCTGGGATTCTTCCCCCCAACCCCCCTTCAGCCTGAAAAAGAAGGTGCTATGACTATAGGGTGACCATCAGCTCTTCTCTGGATAAGCTCCTGATTACCACAGAGGAGCCAATGTTAAGGTCAACTGAAGAATGGGATAACAGATGCTATTCCAGTTGGTTCTACTCACATCAGAGCGGACCAGCCTGGGGCTCAAGCCTTATGAAGGCTGAAGCAGAGGGGCTGTGGTGGCCAATGTGGTGGCCAATGTGGTTGTACCAGGCACTGGGGTCTTCTTTATACTGATCTTGACTCTGGAATGCATAGAGTCTCTACTATCACTACTCAGTGCATTCCCTGCCACAGTACTTTCTCTAGCATTTTCTGGATCTTTCACATTCAGTTTTCCATTCTCAAAACTCCTTCCGTGAGAAGGGCTATGCTGTGTGCCGTTGAGAGCTAAGATGCTTGCTGGCTTTTGTCTGCTGAGCTCGGCAGTGGCTTAGGAACAGGACATGGTAGCAGGAATCGAGGCTATTGGAAAATCACAAAAACATGTGTTCTGCTGGTGCGGCAAGCTCTTCAGTCTCCAAAGAAATCCAAATGAGGTAACAGATCTCTGAATGCTGTCAGCGATCCCAGGTCTGGACCCTCTGATTCCCACCTATGTGCCTAGGAAAGATACTGACTCCTCGAGGCATGCGGCAAGACCCCAATCATGGAGAGTAATTCAGATGGGTCCTCTGGACCATGGTAAGAGCACAATGCAGTTTTGTCTCTTTTAACTTATTCAGAAATTCCACCTAATCTTAATCATGTGTGTGAGACGTGATCAACAGAGTCCTCATAGTTGACGGCAACATCGTGTGTGGCGGTGTCAAAATTTCAGGTTTGAGAACCATTGCCCCGTGTTGTGCTCGGTGCTGGGGATGGAGGACAAAGTAGCCCACTTATAAGGGGGTTCCAGGGAAATAAAACATGTTGAGAGAGCAGGAGGGAAAGGCAGAGGGGTGGAGAAGCAGGCGTGGTCCAGGCTAGGAAGCCTGTTTTCTTTTTTTGAAACTTAAAGGAAACTATCGACATGTTGAAACTGAAATCATGTTGGCCATTTAGAAAGATTGTCTCAAGAATTATGTTGAGGGTGGGTTGGAAGGGAGCCAGATTAGGACTAGACCAGTTATGAGCAGGTGCAAATCCAGGCCAAAGAAGATGAGATTCTGAGTCACGGGAAGGATGGTGGAAGGGAGGGAGGATGGCTGGACTGGGGCGATGCGGAGTAAATGCAGCCCACGGTGCTAACTCATCGGTGGGGGTCCACATCTCAAATGATTCCCAGGTTTCTGGAGTGGGGACTGGGTGGGTGTGATGTCATTCTTGGGAGCAGGGAACAGGAGTGAGTGGGGAGAAGACAATAATGAGTTCAGTTAGGGACATGGTGAGTTTGACCTGCTGTAGAACTTTCAGATGGAAATACACATCTGGTGCCAGAAGGGGTGGGGCTGGCAACTCTGAGGGAGATGGGAGGGCTCTCCAGGGAGAAGAGCGGTGGTGGGGGGGGACCCGGGCTGGTCCTTATGGAGGCCCAGCCCCTGAGATCATTGTGCTTCACCAAATCAACTCTGGCTTGAGTCCAGTGATGTGAACGAACCAGAGACATCGTGTGCGGAGGTCAGGGAGTAAAGCCCTGTTACTCTGGTTGGGTGGGGCCAGGGGAAGGCAGCCGCTCAGCATGAGTCAGCATGGCCCTACCCATGCTCCCTTCATCCAGAGAGGTTAGACCACCTACACAAGGGCAAGAGGCTTCCTCAGGGCTGCTCAGAGCCCATGAGGGTGGTGCCTTGCAAAGAAACTGAGGCGGAAAGAGAGGGGCCTGTGATCTGTCCAGTGGTGGTGGTTGAGGGATTGTCCTGCCTGCCGAGCAGGGGTGAAGGGAGCGGGTGCATTTATTTCCTGGTGGTTCTTCATCTGAGTGGTTTCATAGCTCTTAAGAAAGAGACAGAGGAGGGAGTCTACCAAGACTTAGAAGGGGGTTTCTGACTTTAGAGCTGTTGCTCATCCCAGAAGGCACTCCAGGGGTAGTTTGGGGAAGCTGGACTCCATTTTGGAGCTAATGCAGAAGGAACCCTTCCCATAGGAGCTGAGCCCAAGGGACCTCAGAGGTCCCTTCAGCACTGAGATGAGCTGATTCCGAGACTCATTGTCCCGGTGGCTATACTGGGAATCTGCTGAGGTGGGCAGGCCCTCACCAGACGTATCTCCGCTGAGTGGGTACCTGGAGACAGCCTTCTCTGGACGGCGGGTGGAGGCAGTTTCAGACTTGACGCTCTTTTCCTTTCATTCATCTGCCTTTGCGGTCGTGTTCTGCTTCATGGGAGGAAGTCACAAAATGGCAGATGGGGCATCCCATCCTGAGGATGAACAAGGTGGCAATGCCAAAGTCACTCATACAGCTCTGAGGCGGATGTGCTAACCAATAAGCGACAGCATGTGACACCAGGACACACCAGGAAAGTCAAACGCCTCCCGGTGGCCCTGAGGGCAGGTGCTGTGCTGACTTTGGCACCTGTCATCCGGTGGTGATGAGGGACAGAAGGTTCCTTGTAGCAGCAGGCGGAAAGCAGGGGTTGGGGTTGGTGCAGTGGATGGCCTGGGGTGGGGACAGAAAATCAGTGCAGGACCCAAGGCCGCCCTCTGAATGCTATCTGCTAGCTGACGCATGAAAAGGGAGGGAAGAATGGGGCGCGAATGGAGTGAAACCATGGAGGCGGCAGGGTCCCGGGCCGGCTGAGGGGTTTCCAGCGGTTCATCATGACTAGAGTAGCAAAGGGGTGGCTAGGAGTGGTGGGATATCAGACTGGGGGTAAGCAAGGGCCAAGCCAAGGGATGTGGTGTTCTGAGGGGGCTTCGCTTTGCTTGGTAGGAGACAAGAGCCCTCCGATGACCGCAGGCAGGAAGGGATGCCATCTGCCTTCCAGCACAACTGTTCCTACAGCAGTGGCCTGGGTGGCATGTCATGGGTACACCCAGTCAGTGGGAAGGGCTTGGGAGAGAAGGGGATGGCGGGAGAGAGAGAGAGTTATGATGCAGGGCCACTAGAACTCCGGAGCTGAGTGGGGAAGCGTACTCTCATGGGAATAAACTGGCTTGTGGGATTAGAGACCTTTGCTCCCTCAGTGGTAAAGGTGAGCCCTGGGGCTCCGGGTCCTGGGTATGACTCTGAGGCAGGCTGTAGCCAGGGAGTGACTCGCCCCAGATCCCAGAGCTGCTGGTAACAGAGCTGCTGCTCCAACCCGGCTCTCCTTGACCCCACGAACTGTGATGTTTACCACCTACTCCACAGTCCTACCGTATTCTACTTCTCGAGTTCAGCTACACACGCTCACGCACGTGCACATGCACAGCTGTGTCTAATACGGTCAGAATCAGTGAAGGACTTGCTTAAGGGGACAGCCATGACCAGCATCACCCAGCACAGACCTGTCCTGCCTGTGCAGCCCCAGGGTGGGACAGTTTCCCCAGGAAGGGAAAGGGGTGGGGCAGGGTCATCCTTTCACACTTTAAGGCAGGACATGTTTGAGTTTCTCTGGGCAAGGGATCATGCGTCCATCTCCATTGTCCCAGCTACACAGTGGACGAGGAAGCTGGGGATGCAGATCTCAAAGAGCCGAGGGTGTGAGCCGGGCAGGATCAGGTCACGTGGCTGGCACAGGCCCGGCTGTGGCAGGTTCTCCAGAAGCAGCAGGGTTCGTCGGCATCGGCACCACCAGCCAGCACCTAAGGTCATGGTCACGGTGGTCCGCACCCTTCCTGTCATTAACCCCCTGCCTTCTTGCTTGTCCAGCCTGGCCAGGCCACCTGGGCAAACCTGGGGATGGTGAGTGGGGAGAGCAGTAATGAATACAGATCGCTCCCCGAGCACCTTGGGGGCTGTGGCTGGCGTCTCGGCTAACCAGCAGCACTAACCGTCCTCACTGCTCCCCGAGCAGCTGCCGTCAGGCCCCCGGAAGACGGGACTTGATGAAGACAGATGACGGCCTGCGCCTGGGGCAGCGCCGAGCTGCGGGGGTGCTAAGCACTCAGCCAGGGCGCTCCTCTCCGCCAGAGCCCGGTAATTGGAGGCAGGTGCTAAGTGCAATTTAAGTAAAATGTTGAGTTAATAAGGACACTCGACAAGGATGTTACAAGTCCCCTGTCCAAGATTTCAACAGAAATCTGAAGACACTTGGGGGCCTGAGGAAAGTGTGACTTAATTTCTCAAGGTTTTCTTCAAAACCAAGTCAAATTATTTTTTTAAAAACTTATTGATCGGGCGCCTGGGTGGCTCAGCGGGTTAAGCCTCCGCCTTCGGCTCAGGTCATGACCTCAGGATCCTGGGATCGAGCCCCGCATCGGGCTCTCTGCTCAGCGGGGAGTCTGCTTTCCCCTCTCTCTCTACCTGCCTCTCTGTCTACTTGTGGTCTCTGTCTGTCAAATAAATAAATAAAATCTTAAAAAAAAAAAAAGCTTATTGATCTTCACCTTGGTGATTTAAACATGAGTCAGAAGTCCAACAGACATGTCTCCCTGATATGATAGGTGACATACGCTTCAGTATGTGACATGCTAGGCAGGAGGCGGTCATGCTCACCTTTTGAGGGATCATCCCTGGGTGAACAGAGATACCTGACCTTGAACAGCAAAATCAGGGTCCATGCCCAACTTTTCCCCAGTAGCCCATGCCCGGAAGGTATGACCAGGAACAAGAGGACAGAGGTAAGGTAAGGTCCACACAGGTCCTGTGCACATATTCTCAGGCTCAGAAACTTCAACTGCAGGTACTTAAAAGATAATCTGAGACCCTAAGACTCCTGTCAGACCAGCAGGTTGGGGCAGCCCCACTAGGGTGCAGGGGAAGGGCACTGCGCCAGTAGCCACCACTCTGCCCAGGCCTCTCTTAGCCCCCTGCTCCCATGACTCCAGCCCAGTGGCCTCATCCCTGCTTGTCTTGCTCTGGGGCACAGGAAGTCACCACAGGTTGGCTCTCTCCTTTCCTTGACTCGGCCTCAGGCCCCCCAATGCCTCAGTCCCCCCAACCCCATCTCCTCTGGCCTGGAACCTGTGGGTAAGGCTGCCCATCTTCCCTTTAACTGGCACTTTCCAAGCCCACCCCTCCCTTCCCTACTATTCTACTGGATTAAAAACTCCACTTCCATTTCTGGAAACCACTTGATAGTCCAGGAATTTGAATGTGTTTCCCAAGAAGGCAGGCATCCATTCAAGAGGCTCTCTGGGGGGGCTGAGCTGTCGCCAGTGGGGCCCTTGCTGTGTGGAGGGTCCGGGCAGTTAGATGCTGCACCTGGGTGGTGGGAGATTACTGAGGTTTTAGAACAAGTGTTGTCACTCCCTGAGTGGCAGCAGGGACTGGCAGGAAAGACACATGTCTGTTTGGTCCAACAGACCTGAGGATGAGTCCCAGATCTGCCTTCTACTATTTGTATCACTTTGGATGAACCCTCTAATCTCTTCAAGCTCTGTTTCTGCACAGACCTGAGTCAAACTCTGTAGAAACTGAATTTATTGGAAGAGACCAGGTGACCGACAGAGAAGCTTGGTGCACAGGCTTGGGGGACAGGCAGGAATTGAGGTGGGTGCCACTACCAAGGTCATCTTGAAGGATGGGGGCCCAGACTGCTGCTGCTACCACACCAGCACCATTGCCCTGGGCTGCCAACTCTGCCCTTGAACCCTGGGGGAGCTTCTTGCCGGATGGTAGAGTTTAGGAGATGTGGCCAAGAGGGTTCAGTGGGGCAGAAAGAGAGATGCACCTCACCTACCTTGCTTAGTTTCTGTACTGGTGGCTGTACCCTGTGTCCCCCAAATACACCAAGGTCAGTTCTCTGACCATGAGCAGGTCAGCCTTGAATACCCCATCTCCTACAGGGGTCCTGAGGGAGTTCTGGAGAGTGTCCTGGGCCACTGGATGATGGCTGGCCACAGGGGCACATTGAGCTGGACCCTACAGTCTTGGGCCATTATTGACCATCACTCCAAACTGGTTGGCAGCTGGGGGTCCTGACCAGAGGACGGTGGGTGATGCAGGGGCTCTGAGAAGACCCCTTGCAGTGCTGCCTGGTCCTGGCAACAGCCATGCTAACTCAGGTAAGGTTCTACTCATGCAACCTCTTTCCTGGTCCGCGGGACATTTGGAGAACGTTCCTGAGCGTGAGCGTATGAACTCTCGCGGTGCAGGAACTCATGTCAAGCTCTTTCGCCCAGGCAGAAATGACCAGATCTTGAGCTTAGTGCCTTTACTTTTACAACCTTTGCTTTAGAGTCAACAGTAGGAAGCTCCAGCCCATCTGTCTGGGGCCGGGGCTGGACGAAGGCTGGGGAGGAGGGCTAAGAGCTGGGGGCAAGGGCCAGGAGCTGGGGTGAGGCTGGGGCAAGGTCTCTGGGCTCACACGAACTTGAGTGGGTGTGGAAGGCAAAGGGGTCCCTGACTGTTACCTGGGGGTTTATCCCACCCCACATGCAAGGGTGTAATCTCAGTCACTGAGATGGTCCCAGGCCCCTACCTTGCACCTGCCTTGTTGGGGACAGGAGAAGAGCGGGGTCCAATGATGGAGCTGACGCCTTCAAGGGACCCACAGTCTAGAGGCCCCAGAGTCTGAGAAACAGAGAACAGTAGTAGAAGCTGTTCAGGGTTACACTGTATGTTCCCTTCTATGTTTTGCTATTTTCCTGATTCAGAATCATCCTTGAATTTTAATCTGTTTCTTGTTTGTTTGTTTGTTTGTTTTTTGAATGGCAGAATGGAGGAGATGTAGGGCCTCGGAAGTGTCCTAAGTGTTTTAGTGAGTCATAATTGTGTCTCAGACCATACGAGAATATTCCCCCTGGGCCGCTCCTTCCCTCCTGCATGAAAGCAGCAGGCCACTGAGGACAGAGGGCTGTCATGGGGGTTCCCAGCCGGTGGCCAGCCTCCAGCAGCTACACCTTCCGTGACCCAGACACTGGGGCCGGATAGGAGCAGCTCCCTTCAGCACTTGTTTAAGCAAGACCTGTCATCTTCTCTGAGGCACAGCAGACTGTATCATCCTTTTATCGTGCTCTCACGGGTCTTGGCAATGTGGGCTTCCTCAGCCTACAGCCCTAGCTGTGCTTTTTGACATCCCATTAGCAGAGGACAGAGAATGGAGGAAGTCTGGTCCCCTCCCCGATACTTGGCCCCAGAGTCTTCAATTAGCGCATGACACCAGCGGTCCATGATTTCCGCCAAGTCCCACTTTGATTTCCCCAGCACAAACAGGGCTTGGGGAGCCCTGATAAGGGGGCACCAGGGATGGGGCGGAGAGTCCAGCAGTTCTGGAGTACGAGGCCAAGGAGGTGCGTGGTCGATGTTGCTAATCCCTTAATGAGGGCCTGGTGGCTGCTGAGGGCAGGGGCCAAGGATGTGAGGGATGGAGGAGCGCGGACCAGGCTGCCCAGAAACCCCAGGAATGCCTTACATTAACAAACCTCACCCGCCGGGCAGCTCCTCCAGCCTCTTCGAGATGCTTATGGAAATTTGCACTAATTATAGACAGAGCAACGTGGCTCTGGAAAGGAAGTGCTTTTTGAAATCTCATGGCCTTCAATGATAATATTTTAGAGCTGTGACATTAACATAAACAGCAGGGGAGGTGGGCAGGAGGAGAATGTGCGGGCCCACACGGCCTCCACGCCCACAACCCCTTGCTGCGGCTGGAGCTTAAAGGTCACCGTTTCATCAGCTCTCAATACAACCCTGCAAGACACTGGTGTGTCACTGCCCCCATGTGACAGATGAGGAAGCCTTGTCTTGGGCCTGTAAAAAACACGCCAAAGGCTATGGAGCTGACAGTGGCAGAAGTGGGATCCGAATCTAAGATCATCTGGTTCCCAAAGCGGAAGGACCACTTCTGAGGCCCGAGAGCTGTGCTCGCCTGAGCAGAGGCACCAGGTTGGCTGGGCCCCACCTTGGCATGGCATTGCTCTGGTCTGCTCTGCGGTCCACGGGTGCTGGCCTCAGTTGCCCACAGGCCCCGGCTCCTTGGCCAGGCCCCTCTCTGGGGCTGGGAGCTTGTGCTGCCTGTTGGCTTGCAGTGTGAGCCTTTCCTGGGCCACATGAAGCTGTCCCCAGCCTTCCTTGGGGCTGTGTCCATTCCCCAGTCCTGCTTCATAGCCGCCCTGGCAACTCCTTCATTCACGCCCGGCATGGATGGAAATGTGGGCTGCCCCTCCTCTCTACACACCCTCCTTCCCGCTGCTCTACCCCTTCAGAGGGTAGGTGCTGCTCAGACCTGAGTCCGCTTGGCCCCCCTGGACTCTGTATGGGGGCCGCACCCACTCTTCCCAGGCCCGGGGAGCTTCCTCGGTGTCGTGTACAAGGCTGGGGAGATGGAGCCGTGCTTCAGGTTCTCCCCTGAGCTCTCGGAACGTCCTTGCCTGGACTGGTGGAAGCTCGGCCCCGTGGCTGGGGTTCCATGGGACAGAACTATGCACAGAGCAGAAAAACAGAACTTGGGAAAGACTTAGGACTCATCTCTCCATTTGCTTAGCCTGCTTTTGTTTTCTCATTACCCTTTATGTGTGTGTGCCTACGTGAGTATATACTCTTTTTCTTCACTCTCCATTGTAAGTGCCATGAGAATGGGGACTCTGCTTACTGCTCTATCACCAAGCCCTAGGACTGTGTCCATGGCCTGGTGCATGCTTGCTGCTCAGCACAGAGCTGTGGAGGAAGGTGAGGGAAGAGCGACTGCCCTCAAAGGCGGACGGCCTGCATGTTGTCATTTAGGGTTTGGTGTAAAGTCCTACAGATGAGGCCGAGGTCCTGACTTGGGGACACTCGCCCAAGATCACACAGCTTCCAAGTGGAGAGGTGGGATTCAACTCCAGTTCTAGCCATTTTTTTTTTTTATTCCCTTCGTTGCCCCAAAGTTTCTAGTGACAAGCTTCTGTCTCCTCGGTGAGGGCCCTGACCTCTAGGCTGGGCTGGGGCCCATAGAGAGCTGTGGGTTGGAAAGCAACAAGGGGCAGGGCAGCCCCTTGCTGCTTGACCCAGAGACCTTGCTCCCAAGGCGGAACCTGCCCCTGGCGTGGTGGGACATCACCTAACCCTCACTCGGGGGGTGTGCGTGTAGTTTTCACAGGCCCTGGGGGGCTTCTGATGAGCGGGGGGGACCCCGCCAAGGTGCATCTGAGTGTGTTCAGTGTTCCCTGGGGGACGATGGGCCCTCACTGCAGTGCGTGGCTCCTGGGGGTTGTAGGTGCTTCTGAGGGGCCCAGCACAGCCTAGAGGTCGGAGGCCTCCCTGAGGAGACAGGCCAGGGAGGTGATGTAAGTTTATTAACTTGACCAATCCTTTGAAGCCCTTATGCTGTTTGAAGCTCTGGGAATATAGTCCTGTAGACAACAGACGTGAATCCCAGCCCCTGGCTAAATGACATTTTAGAAACACTGTGGCCCAGTGGTTAAGTGCTCAAACCCAGGTCTGAACCCTTGTTCTGTGGATCACCAGTTGGTCACTCGGGGCAAAACCCTCAGCATCTCTGGGCCCGTGTTTTCCCCATCTGTAAAAGGGGGATCTTAGTCATTCCTGCCTCACGGGATATGATGCAGACGGATCAGCGTGTGGAAGGAACTCAGAGCAGAGTGTGGGCCACAGATGGTACATGGCTACACGTACCTTGTAGTGGACAGAGGACCTGCGGATGGTGGAGGTGCCAGGGAAGAAAGCGCAGAGCGGTGGAGGGCTGTGGGGAGTGTGTCTGTGTGTGTGTGTGGCAGGGGTGGAGGGGAGTCAAGGAGGGTCTCACATTTGAATGAGGAGAGGGACAAGGACGTTCTAGAAATGTGGAAGGCACACATACATGTTCCTTCAGCTTCCGCTTTATGGGACCTGGTCTGTAGGACTGAGCTATATCCTTTTCCTTCTTCTCCGGTTAAAAAAAAAAATGAAGCTCACACTCCCGTCCTGCATCCCACAATCATTTTATGTCCCCTCCATGAAGACCTCTGTGTGGGAAGAAGGGTCCCTCTCCTTGCAGGTCACCAGTGAGGCTCAGCTAAGGAGTCACCTCCTCTTGGGACACTCTGAGCTCCTTGGGGTCAGGGACTCTGTCACTGACTGCAGGACCAATGTCTCATCACCCTCTCAGAGGGTCAGCTCACTGCCCTGTAAGTTCCCAGGAGTGCGGGACCGCAGGGCCCAGTGGGAGAGGGGCCCTCCTCCCTGGCATTGCCACGAGCACAGGCAAGGCACCTCGAAGGTCCCAGTCACCGCTGGCCTTCCGAGACCCCTCTCTGTTTCATCCCAGAGCCTGTGGCAGTCGGCAGTTTCCGCCACCTCTGCTCAGCCCTGGGAATTAGCAACAGGTGCTTCGAGCAGACCCCCTGAGCCCATCACCAGCATCCCATGGAAAAGAAGGAAAATAATTTGTTCCCCTTTCCAAAAAATGCGAGTAAAGAAAAATAGGCCTCATCTTCGATGTGAGCCAACTCTCCTCAATTTGATCTGTCTCAAAAGAAGTGAGAAAGTGCAGGGCTTTCCTCCTGGGTAGGAGTGAAGCATGACAAGAGCCTGGAAACTTGGCAGGAATGCCCAGGACCGCAGCTCTGGCGTCGGGCCCACTTGGCAGAGGATCTAGGAGAAGATTTCCCATTGTCCTGACACAATTCCCTCGGCCCAGAGGAGCAGGCGCACATGTGGGCGCGGCGCATGCCGGGGAGACTCGACTCCCCCATTCGACCTCAAGTCCACGGACACTCTCCAGGATTTACCGAGCACTGTGTGTGCAGGGCACTCTTGGGGGCACTTTGTAGTGACATGTGAATCCAGAGGAGCAAAACCCTGATCCTGCGCAGTCACCCTGCATCTCGGAAACAGATCCAGACGGGCACGCTCACCTGCGAAGTGACCACCGACGCTGCAGTGGCTGCTGGGACCCTTTTCTCTTCAGAATCCCAGGTCCTCATGTGGAAGGCGGAGCTCCCTGGTGCCCGACAGCTGGACATGAGGGATCATCTGAGCGATGGGTGGCACGTTTACTGTTTGCCTCGGATGCCTGGCCTCAGGGGAAGGTCCCGCAGAGGTCACTCTACCCTGTTCAAAGAAAACTGAGCTGTCATGTTGAATCTTTTTCATATTCCTGAGGAAATTGGAAGAGATACACTGGGCTCCATGTCCAGGGCTGGGGTTTCCTGCGCTTTTTGTTGGGAGGGGGTGAGTGTGGGGGTGGGGTCAGGGTCCTGGAGCTGCCAGTAGGCCATCTTCTGGCCATGGGCCCCTGGCAGAACTCGCCATAACTGGGGTGGTGAGAGTGAGACCCTGAGCCCCCAGTCTGCCTGATGGAGAGTAGATCCAGAGAAAGAGGGAAGATAGCAAGCAGAGGTTTGGGGCAGTGATGAGTGTGGACCCGGAGCGGGGAAGGGGGGTCTTGGTACATGGCACAGAATGCCTGGGCCAAGTACACCCTGCCCGTGATCCTAGGGGAGCTTGGGCATCACTGGCAACAGTAGCTGCCCCTGGGCATCCTGTTAACGAGAACATGACCTTGAGAAGCCTCCTTCCACTCTGTTCTGAGAGGAGGGGGCTATCAGGGTCTTGGTGCCCTGAGTCAGGGTCCAGATTGAAGCTGCTGATCCAGGTCCAGGAGGGAGCACCAATGAGTAGGGCTGAGCAGATCTGTTGCGGCTATGGGGCACTCCCCTCATCTGAGTTGAGGTTAGGGTCATGGCCCGTTCTGATGCCTCACAGTGGCTTCCAGCTCTCCTTCATGAGCCTGAGCTACAGAGTGACATGTCTGTGGAAAACTGGTCTGCCTCCTCACTTGGGGGCTGGGCAGTGGTGGGCGGGGAGGTTCTTGACACCCCAGTTTAGATGGGACTTTGATCTCCTGGAGTATATCCCCCGGGGCAGGCATGGGAGCTGAGGGGCCTGGGGAGGTCTGAGAGGTGGGGAGGAGGAGAGGATGCTGTGGACTGTCATGGAAGGTAGATCCTTGTTGCTGTGGGTGGTACAGGGCTCTCACCCCCCCCCCCCATTCAGAATGCCTGACCACTAATCTGGCACGTCTTCCCTGAGAGGTGGGTGACCCTTGTCCTTTACCCAGGACATGCTCCTGGTCTTGGCTTCTTGTTAGCCCCAGAAAGTTATAGAGTACACAGAATCTTGGAGAGAGCAGGAACCCCATTGTAGTGTCCCCCTGGGGACCATCTTCTGCTGCCTTTCTGGGCCCTGCCTGGCACTTTGGTTGTGCTGACCTATGTGTTTTTGCTCCATATACTGGGAGACAGCCACCAGTAGACATGTCACAGCATGGCACAGGACTCTTTCTAGAACCTGCTCAGATCTTAGTCGCATGCTTGCCTTGTTCTTCTCTTATTCCCACTGCTTTCTCCCTGGGGCCTTTCCACACCCCTGCCCCTGCCCTGGCCTGTGGCCCTCTAGTGGATAAGCTTTGTTTACCATGAGGAGGGGGTGGAAGGTGGGTCTTCCCAGAGCTGAGATCCCCTGACAACTAAGAATAGTCGTAAAGGAGGAGGGATCAAGGAGTCAGAAGTGAGGACAGGGTCTTAACAGGATGGCCCCAAAGCAGGGAGGAGCCTAGCCATTGTCTTTACCTTCAGTGGCAGTGCAAGAAGGTGGGGCCAATTCCGAGGTCCTGAGAATCTGCCTCACTCCGTGCATACATGTGCCTACCCACCTGTGTGTCCAGGCCGGATGGGAGGGACCCTTCAGAGATGACATCCAGCTCTTGACACCTCTGTCCTTAGGCTTCTAGCCATGGAAGGACCACAGCAGTCATGGTCTGCAAATGGCAGGGTCTCCGTGTGGCCTTGGGCTCAGGGAGCAAGAGTGGGGGTGGTCAGGTTCTAGCATGAGTAGGGAACAAAGGGAGGCCACAGATGGAAGGACAGGGGAGTCCCTCTAAAGAGGCCTGGGGGTCAAGAAGCCCAGGTTGTTGGGAGGGTCTCTGTGTCCTCTCTCAAAGAGCATTACAGAAGACACCCGTGGGTTTCACAGCACCCACCCCTTCCACCCTCCACCAAAAAGGCCCTGCTGAGGCCACTTGTCCCTACCAAAGAGCTGGGTATAAGAAAGTAAGTCCCTGGAGCTCAGAGGAACAGAGAGGGCTGGAAGTCCTAGGTAGCCTGGTGGGGTTGGGAGAATGGAGCTGAGAGGAGGGACTCAGAGGGTCACCTGGGCCAGTAGCTGGGGGATGGGTCAGCACAAATCAGAATATCCTTCGGGAGAAGCAGAGGGCTAGCACCCGAGCCTGCCGGCCAAGGGGAGCTGGCCATTGGGCTGAGAGGGGAATGTACCTTGTTGTCCCCTCCACCCCAGCCAGAATGGGGTTCCCCAGTGGAAAGGGGAGTGATCAGGCCCCCATGTCTGGGGGAGGTCTCTGAGCCCCAAGGAAGCTCAAATTTGGGGCAAACAGCCTTGTGGATGGCAGTGCAGGAGAATGTTAGAAGGGACTTGCTGGTACCAGGTACTAAAGAGTTTTCTCTCTTCTTCTCCATGTGGGCCCTGCAAGCTTGTTTCGGCATGAGGGCATGAGGAAACAAGGCAAGGAAATTTCCTGTCACAGCCTGGGTCACACAGTGGCTTGGAAGGGGCCCAGTGACATAGATGTAGCTCTGTGGGTCCCCAAGCCCCATGCAGGCTGAGGCAGCTCTGGATAGTGGAAGGAGGTGGTCTGGGGTCCACAAGACTCCTTACAAAGGGTCACTGCCAGCCAGGAGCCTGGCCGGTCTGCTGGACAACTCCCCCCAACCCACTGCCCTCCCCTTGGGCCTCCCCTGTGCTCTGGGCCTAGACACGGTGCCAAACAAGGCAGGCAGGGGGCAGGGGTTGTTGCTGTGGATGCAGGAGAGCTTGGGTGCAGTGTCCCAGCTGGAAGGCCATGTGGGAAATTTCTGCTTGAGAAGAGCTACTCAAATGGACCACCGGGCCCCTGGGTACAAGGCCTTGTTTTCCTCTGCTTCCACAAATGGAGAAGGGGCTCTGGGATAGGGCCTGCCTGGCCCCAGCAGCTCAAACATGAACAACGGGCCTGTTGGCTGCCCTGTCTCACCCTGGGACATGCAGGCCTGGTGGCTGGCCACTGTTCTCCTGGATGTTTGGGAGCAGACAGTGGAAGTGTGGAGTGTGGGGCCATGTGTGACCATGGGTGGGTGCAGCAGATGTCAGGGACCCAGCTGGGCCCTGGGGAGATTGTTCTGGTGGGGCCCTGAAGATCTGGGCCAGGGCCCTGCAAGGGGGTAAAGGGCTAGGGCCTGTTCCCCGGGTTGGGGGACAGGTCTGTGGATGGTGCTGGTGAGCAGAGGGAGTCCTCAGGAGAAGGGTCAGTGTGTGCGTGCATGTGAGTGCGTGTGCGTGCATGTGTGTGTGCACACCCACGCCTCCGAGTACCCCTCCATCCATCTCTGCCGCAGGGGACGCAGTTTAGTGACGCTGCATCATGAGCACGACCAGCAGGGGGCGCTGTGCTGCCGAGTGACTTGCGCCCCTCCTCCCTCAGCCCCCTTAGGACAGCTGGAATACATATTTTTACATTTTTGAGTGTGTGCCCATCTCTGGCATTACTTAGATAGTCATCTAGTCTCAGTCCTCGCTGACAAACTGTCTTCACCTCATCACCTCCTGTGCTAATAACACCGCAGGATGTCACACCCGGGGCAGCCTGGAGCTCCTGGACCCCTCAGCCCGACTCAGCCCTGAGGACGGCACACACAGTCCCTGAGAGGAAGACATCTGGTGCCTGGTGTAAAAATGAAGCCAAAGAAAGGGACGGTGTCCCAGTCCACACAGAACCAGCCGAGTGTAACACAGAAGACAGGGGCTTCCCCAAAGGGCTTCTCCCGACCCAGAGTGGGATAGCCAGCGTAGGCTGTGTCCTCTGTCCTCACAGGCTCTGTGGCCCTGGGGTTCCCAGCAGCATGTGCTTTGCTTGAGAGGGGGAACGGCAGCCTAGGGTGGCAACTGAGGTGGGGAATGGGGGCCCTTGGAAGAGTTGCCAGGGCCCTCACGTCAAACAGTTTCCCCAGAGGGGGCCCGCCTTGCTCAGTTACGTCACTCACTGTACTGTGAACTCATACTGCAGGAAGGGTGCTCTATCAAGACAAAGATGGCTGCTGGAGAGGCCCAGAGGAGGGGTTCAGCCCAGCCTAAAGGGGTGAGGGTTGCCAGGCACAGCTTCCAGTAGAGGGTATGTCTGGACTAGGTTCTGAGGGATGTGTAGGAGTTGGTTGGGCCAAGCTCAGTGTTACACACACACTTTCTAGGCCTGTGTAACACAGGCAGGAGGTGGGACCCAGGCATGTGGAGGCCGGTGACGGGAGCCTACAGGTCCTCAAGAGCTGAGGCGGCTCAGCCCCCATGGGGTACTCAGCCAGCTGTACCCACACACAGTGGACTCCAGGGCCAATGGCAGACTCGGCGGGAGGGGGTTAACTCTGGGGCAAGAGAGCTGGAGGAGCTCACAGTTGGTCCAACCCTAAGTCCAACCCTGGTGCTTTTAGACTTGATGTTCAGAAAAACCAAACTCTCAAATCTGGGCTTTTCCAGGAACAGCTCCACTTTACTGGAACTGAGAATTCCATTTGTAAAGTGGAATGGACGTGGTGGGGCAGAGGGGATGATAACCACCCCTGCCCCCGCAGGACAGTTGTGAGGGCATTTAAGGAAGTTACCTCATTTTGTCCCCTTTTCTCTAGCATGAAGTAATTCACGTTCCTATTTTAGGGGAGAAGTGGCAGGTCAGCTGCGTAGTCACTTGTCCAGACCGCACAGCTAGAGCCCTGTGAAGCTGGGGACTGGCCCACGTGTGCCTGCCTCTTGCCGCTTGAGGGGCAGCCCCGTGCTGGGCTGGCTGTGTGCGGGCAGGAACCTCCTTGGGGGCCGTGGGTCTTGGCCACTGGCAGGGAGCTATGACCTGCTTGCCTGAGTGGGGACAGAAAGTAGCTCTGTTTAAGCCTAGGGAAAGAGACCCAAGCAGGCGTGTCAGCCACAGCGGGCCCTCTTGGGGTTCCCCATGGCTTGCACCGCTTTACTGCCTCAGCTCTGTTTGTGATGGGCCATGCAGTGTCAGAGACAGGGAAGGTGGCCCACGAGCATGCAGGCCAGGGGACGGTGAGCAGCCAGGAGCGGACAGTGGCTGGCCTCTGCAAAGGGACCTTCCGAGTACCTCGATGGCTCTGGGGGTGGGGGCCAGGGCCCATGACCTAGGCAGGGGTGTAGGTCCTATGAGGAGCCCCCTGCTGTCCCTCTCAGCATGGTCAGAAGGTTGGGGGTGGGCGTTAGCACACAGGCTGTAAGAGGTGGTATGCAGGCCGGAGACGTTCCGACAATGTATTTTATTTGGCCTACAGAGTGTTTCTCAAAACATGTTTCATGATGTCCCAACATTTTCATATAAAAATCCAGATCCAGATGTGCGGTTTCTCTTGACGAATTGGAGGGTCTGGCCTCACTGTGTTAAAGGAGAGTGGTTGTCCTGCCTAGCTGCTGAAAGTGTTACCGCAGGCCCCACCGCTCTCTGTAGTGTTCCCCGTCTCTGTTTATGTTCCCTGCCTGGATCTCTCTGGGCAACTCTGTTAACACAGCCCCCCACTAGTGACAGAGATGACCTCCATGAGCCCTTGGCCCCTTGCCCCTGGCTCTCAATCTGGCTGTGGTCCTATGTGCCCTAGAGAGGAGCATGGGGGATGTGAGAGACGCCCAAGGTCCTTGGTCTAGCAGACTGGTAGCAATCAGGAGTGAGGGTGGTCGCCAGGGAGAGAGGGATTCCCCCATCCTCAGAGCCAGCAAGTTAGAGGGATTGGGCTGGGAAGCTGGTGTGAGCAGCCACCGCGGGACCCAGGGGGCTGCAGGCAGCTTGGCGCCTGGCTTCTGTCTTGCGGGCAGAGAGAGACCAGAGCTGATTTGCCTCAGCCACAACACAGACACAGGAAAACTCTTTCCGCTCTGAAGAAGACAATACAAAGGGTAAAATGAGGCTCCTGAACTCTCCACAAGCTTCGAGACAGACACCAACAGACATCTGGACATCTGAGCCACTGTAGGGGGAGGCAGGAATGTGGGAAGGGGGCAGGGAGTGAGCACACACTCGGGGAGGAGGAGGGATGGCTCTGGGGTGTCGGGTCACAGCCCAGAGGTGGGGCAGGATGAGGTCAGCCCTGGGCAGGCACAGCTGAGCAATGCCGTGAGCCCCGCCCTGGCAGGCCCCCCATGGCCTTGGGCACAGAGCAACAGCTGCCAGGGGGCAATGAGCTTGAGGTGATGGGGCGGGGTGGAGAGGGGGCAGAGAGACAGATGCAGAGGGAGACAGACACTGTTAGAGACAGAGACTCCGAGACAAAGACAGCAACAGAGAGGAAAGACAGAGAAAAAGAGACAGGGACGGAGATAAAGAGAGACACACAGAAAAAACAAAGAGAGACACAGTCCGAGGGACAGATTGAGAGACAGGAAGGGAAGCAAGCTGGATGGCCGTGATGGGTGCAGCTGGGCATCCGGGACCCCTGGGCTCCATCCGGCCTTGGGGCCAGTCGGGTGCCCACCCCGCTCCACTTCCCGGCAGAGCTGTCATCCCTGCCCCTCCCCAGCCGGCCTCTGCGGGCTCCTGGCCAGGGCAGGGAGGGTCCTGTGCTGACAATGCGGCAGGTACCGGGTGCTCGAGAACTTGAGTCAGGGTTGCTGCCAGGGGGTCCTGGTGTGCCAGGGAAAGCCCGCGGCCTCTGCCCTCCCGGGAATGTGCTGGGAGAGGACCACTGATGCTGGGTGGGCTGCTTGCTACAGATGGCCAGTAAGGAGGGTGTGAGGCCAGAGCCTTTCTCTCGGCAACAGGATCCTGCAGGAAGGCCCAGCCGCCTCTGTGAGCTCAGCCCACTGGGAGCAGTCTGTCCCTGAGGACCCACAGACCTGGGCTGTGAGATGTGTCGACGATAAAATCAAAACCATATTTTTCTATGTTGGAAGACGGAGCCGTGATAAATTTGGAAAGTAATACATATCAGGGCCCTGCAGACCACTTCCCGGCATCTCCCAGCAGACGGGCTTCCTGCAGCCAGAGCGGCGCACCCCCAAGGGCGTGCGGCCTGGACTGGGGGCTGCGGCAGTCCGTGAGGGTGGGGCTGTGGTTGGGGACACCGAGTGCATTTGATTAGAGGCTGGGGATGGGGGGCTTCCAAGTGGATGGTGGAGGAGCCCATCAACAAGCTGTGTGGAGGGAAAATGCCCCCGAGGCAGCTATGACCAAAGCCAACCTAGGGTTCTTCCCAGTGTGGTTTTCCAGTTGCTTCCAGATCTGCCTTCGCCAGCTGGGATTCAGAGTAAGGTATGCCTCCCCCACAGATCTCAGTTTCCCCAGCTTCTCCAAGATGGCGGTCACTCCTCTCTGGCTCTGGCATTCTTGTGAGAAAGCTCAAAGGCCGTGCCCACAGAAAACCTCTGTGTCCGGGGGTTCCTTCACATCATGACTCGGCCTGAGGAACGTGAGGGACCAGACTGAAAAGGATCCAGATAGGCTGTAGTTCACCTCTTTTCTGTGGCCTCTGCTGGCCAGAGAGACACATAGAAACCTCTTGTGAGGGAAGCTCCAGTAGGGAAGAACGGAGTATGTGGGTGCAGAGTCTCTGGGAGGGTGGGGACTCTGGGCCACCCTATGTTTAGACTGAGCCCACCTTGTACTCCTGACCCCAGGCCCTTTGCACAGGGCTATGTCTCTAGTTTGACCTCCTGGTGTTTTGGTTTTTTTTCTCTCTCTCTCTAGAACCCTCCCTCCCATAAGTCAGTGGAGACCCCCTTGTGGTGCCCAGTCCCTTGGTGAGTCCTGTCCCGTGTGGCCCCTGCACAGGAGTCAGCTGTATTTGGGACATTGGCTGTGCTGGGCCATGGACCAGCACAGCGCTGCCCTGAGCATTGTGTCTGCTCGGAGGTGCTGGCCCTGCTCAGGGCTCGAGTCACACACCAGTCCCCTGGGTAAATCAGGCTCTCTGGGGCTCCTCTCCCCTTCCCATCTTTGTTTAAAAAAGGATGCCTGTGCATGATGCTTACTTTATTCTTTCCATAACCCCAGCCTTATCTCAAAAGAGACTCCAGGAGACCGGAGAAGGCCGTTTGATGTCAGGATGAAGGACACAGACCTGTCCAACCTACAGTACAGTCGTGTTGGTCACACTGGATGGGGCAGACCCCACGTCCTCCCTGTGTGGTTCTCGTGGCCCACCATCCAGGCAGATGTGCTCACGGGACAGACTGGGGCCCTCAGAGAGCTGTCTCTCAGCTCCCGCTCCTCATGACACAGAAAGGTAAGGAGAGAGAGGTTCATTTGCACAGGCTCTCACTATTTTTCTGCCCCTCTCCGGCTCTCTCCAAGCCCCAAAGGACTCCCCGGTCAGAGGATGGGCATTTCCAGGTTATGACTTCCTAGACACCCCAGTCCGTGCAGTTCCACTGCTCTTGTGGAAGTAGAACCAAGGGTCGTGCCTGGTGATCCTGAGAGGCTGCCCAAGACGGCTCACCCATCCAGGGGAAGAGCCGCCCCCATGTTAGAATGCAAGGAACCTTGCAAAGGGCTGCTCTAAGTTTACCAGCGCTACTGAGTCGAAGCGGCCTTCTCCGGGGATCCTGGAGAAAGGAGGTGGATGGGACCCATGTCTCTATCTGTTGAAACCAATTCTTTTATTTTATTTTATTTTAATTTCTCTTTGAAGCCAGTTAAAGAAAGACTGAGGAGTACTAAGATACTCCTGTGGGAGCAGGTGTGTAAGCACCTAGTGTCTGATTTCCCTTCACACTGGTTCATGTAAAAATGCATTTTCCTCTGAGTATCAAAGTCATCTGTGTTCATTAGACACACACACACACACACAGATAAGTACATAAAGAAAATAACAGTCAGAGATTGTACCACTCAGCATTTTCACAAGGATTCTGATGAAGTTCTCCAAGTTCTAGCTACCTCGTGGCAGACCCATGACGGAGGGATTTTTTTCCGACCACTGCTGATGTCGTATCATCGTTGTGCCATGTGAACACCATGGGAACTTCATTTTGCTTACATACGTGTCTACATTTCTAATAATTTCTAGTCATAGATTCCTGGAAGGGGAAATCACGGGGCCAAAGGGTATGAGCACATTGAATATTTATTGCCAACTTGTCTTCCAGAAAGTTTGAGTCTCTTTCTTTGCTCTGCAGGAGCGTGACAGTGCCCACCACTGGTCTTTTAAAAAGACTTGGGGCTGGAAACGACCCAAAAGTCAATCTTTTGGGTGCCTCGATCTCCAGTGACTACGTGCCCGTCCAGTCCCCACTTGAGGAGGCTTCCCCCAGCAGGGTCTCCTCTGCTGACAGGGCGGGCACAGAGAGCTCTCGCCCTTGCTTCAGGGGAGGTACGGCTTCTGCAGGTCAGTGTTTCTGTGTGCCCTTGGCCATGAGGCCTCCTCCCACCTGTGGCTGAGTGAGGGAGAGGAAGTTGTACATCACAGGCAAGCCTGTGTCCATCCCTCCGTCACCAGCGTCAGTTCTGGAAGATCTCGATTCTAACATCCTTTAGTCATCTCAGGGGATTTCTTTAGGAATAAGAACACAAGTGGTTCAGTTGGTTAAGCATCTGCCTTTGGCTCAGGTCATGATCCTGGGGTCCTGGGATTGAGCCCCGCATGGGTCTCCCTGCTCAGCAGGGAATCTGCTTCTCCCTCTCCCTTTGCCCCTCCCCCTGTCTGTGCTTTCTCTCTTCTTCTCTCTCTCTGTCAAATAAATAAATAAAATCTTTAAAAAAGTAATAACACAAAAGCATTAATATAAAATTATCAACGAATCAAAGGGGATTATTTTAAATGAGACAAAAATCACAATAAATTATAAATTTTTTAAAAAGCTGATAAATAACATAAACATCACAAAATTCTTCAAAAACACAATTTTTACTAAATTCTGGACTACTTCTATAATACTTTCCATACATTTTTGGCCAAGTACTCCTTGTTGTCTTCGTATGACAATGATTTTTTCTAGTCATAATAAAAAGATAATTCAGTCTGTCTTCAGGGCACGAGGGACCAAAAACATTAAATTTTTTTTTTTTTTGCTAGTTTAGACAAATTGCTTTCAACTTCATAACCCATTGAAAATGGCATAAATTATAGTATTAACAGATTTGGGGAACACCTGTGTTATGATCTGTTGTACCTGAGCTGCAAGATTTTAGGGCATTTCCAGTTTTCCACATGGTTATTAATCTTATATATTCTCTGAATGATAATGGTCACATTAATGCTTGTGTTCTATTGGCACTTAGGAAATTTTTTATGTATTTTCTTTCAGTTTTGGTCAATTCAGAAGGAAATTTCAATATCTTACCAATCTCACAGAACTCACCCTTTTAGTGAAATTATTAAACCCTCCAAGATCCTATTCACTATTTTTATTAGCAATTTATCTCTTCCTCTTCATAGTAAAATCAAACCATTTACAAATTTAATGTTATTAACAATCATTTCTATTGATTCTATGGCTTGTCTTGATAACTTGTTTTCTATTCTTAATTTTTATCTGATTTTTTTTCTCAGTTCTTAATTAAAAATTTAAGTAGGACAAAATCACATTTCCATATGGGAAAAATGTAACTTCATTAGTTTTATTGTAACATTTAAAAACATCTCCCCAAGTAATATGTTAAATCATATATTCCCAAATGAACTCCTCCTTAGCTGGATCCTCAAATGCCTGATGTCCCTTCAGCCAGATCTCCAACCTAGGGGCCCCTATAAATTGGGGTCTGTCCCAGAAGTGTCATTAACTTGAAGGTAAATTTACCTCTGGCATCAGTCCCACATTGCCTCACCTCCACCAATACCCAGTGGAATCTCTATCCAAAGGACTTTTGGCCTCTGTACTCCAAAGCCTTAGCCTGGACACTGGCCAGCCCAGGAGATGGGTGACTGGTTTAGCAAGGTGGGACAGGCTCTCCCACATTCACAGTTTCGCTTCACTGGAACACTTGAGAAGATACACCTGTAACTCACGACAAACTTTCTCTCTCAGGTTGAGGAGTTCCTAGGCATCTATGACTGTGTGCAGGTTCAAGGTCCTGGATCTAACTTGCCGGTGATACCAACTCTTTAAAACAGCGTCAGATTTATTTCTGTCCCTAAGAATCGATATAATTCAGGAGCATCTCCCTACTTGCTCTATGGGATGTTGTCCAATGCATGCATTGCTTAACAAAGGAATTCCATCTTCAAAAAAGAAATCAATATAATTCAAGAAAATGAGAAGACAAGCCACGGACTAAGGAAAAATATTTACAAAAGACATACCTGATAAAGGACATATGTAAAATATGTATAAGACTCTTGAAACTCAACAATAAGTAAATGAACAACCTGATTAAAAATGGGTAAAAAATTGTACATAATGTACATAATGTAGAATCCTAACCATATGACTTCACGGAAAAGGCAAAACTATGAAGACCGTAGAAAGATCGGTGGTTGCCAGCCATCTTCTGGGAAAGAAGAATGAAGAAGAAGAACACAGAAGCTTCTTAGGGCAGTGAAACTACTCTCTATGACACCATATAATGGGGGAGCCATGTCCTTATACATGTGTCCAAACCCACAGAATGGACATCACCAAGAGCAAACTCTAATGTCAACTCCAGATAAAATAATGTGTCAACGTAGGTTCATCAGTGACAACAAGCGTCCCTCTCTGGTGGGAGATGTTGATAAATGGGGGGAGGTTTTGGAGGGGGGTCAGGGAGAATATGGAAATACTCTATAGTCAGCTCAATTTTGTTGTGAACCAGAAACATCTCCAAAAAACAGCCTATTAAAAAAATCAATATATTCAGCAGTGCCTGGGTGGCTCAGTGGGTTAAAGCCTCTGACTTTGGTTCAGGTTATGATCCCAGGGTCCTGGGATCGAGTCCCACATCGGGCTGTCTGCTCAACGGGGAGCCTGCTTCCCCCTCCCTCTCTGCCTGCCTCTCTGCCTACTTGTGATCCCTGTCTGTCAAATAAATAAAATCTTTTAAAAAATCAATATATTCAGTATTCTTGTAATTTATTTTAATAACCACTTCCAAGTAATCCATTCAATGGATATTTACTAATCTTACTATATGCTGTATCTGAGCAAGGCCCTGGGACACAGTTGAGAAACAGGCAGGATTGGCTGGTACGTTCATGGTGCCATCGTCCTACAGGACGTTAGTCTCCCAGAAGGACAGATAACAAAAGTAAAATCACAGTAAGTTCTTTGTCCCGTAAGTTAGAGGAGCAACAGGTAGGGGAATTTAAGCTAGTCTCCAGCAGGAAGCGACATCTGAGCCTGAACGGGCTTTCAGTGAAGGAGTGAGATGATAGGATCTCTGTGTCCAAAATATTATTCTGGTTAGAGCACAGAACAGACTAGATGGAGTCAGGAGTGGAAATGGGCGAGTAGTTAAGAGGCTGTCACAGACCCCAGCGGAAAGCATGGTGGCCTGTGCGGAGGAAGGAAGACAGGCCTCTTCTCAGTCTGAGGCCAGGGACAGGGTGATGCGGTGTCAGGGAGACTGTGATAGAGGACGCTGGAGGAGAAGCAGACCTGGGAAGGAGGATGAGGTGGTCACTGGGGAACCACGAGTGCTAGAAACCTCTGATCCACTGAGCTAGATGAGCCCAGGCGGGGTGCGTCCGCAGCCATGCACACAGTCTGGGCTGGAGACATAAATCTGAGCAGATAGATGGTAATTGGAGCCATGTGGCGGATGAAATCATCTAAGGGGAACGTGTGGGCTGAGAAGAGCAGGGAACAGGGCCACAATTGCCGCCACATCTGTGGCCGTGGGGAGAGAGAGCCAGGAGAATTCACGGGGATTATTAGCCACATGACAGACAACGAAATCTTGAGGCCAAGATGTGCTCGATGCTCTCTTGGGGACAAGGGCCTCCTCCCCGACAATGTCCTGGTGACTCCTGACCCAGCCCTGCGAGGCGAACATGCTTTATCAACTGAGGCTTGCAGCATGGAGAAAGGAGAGCCCCGCCGGAGTCCCAGAGACGGAGGCTCAGATTCACAGGGTCATCATTTCACCCCGAGGGCTGTGGAGATACAAAGACACGGTGCATTTACAAGGCACCAGGTACTGCGCCTGGAACATGGCTGTGGGGCTTTTGAGAGACTCACAAATAACACCCCATCATTCTCCTCTCCTGCTCACATCCAACTGAGCAACGAAATGCAGGAGACAAGTTTCAGCAGGACAAGCAAGAGAGGTGTTGGTGGCTCTAGTGATGGACGGTAGGCCGTAGTTGTGAGGTCCCCTGGGGTTTTGGCCTTCCCACACCCTCCTGCCATCCTCCCCACTCCGCTGTGGGGCAGCCATCTGGAGAGAACAAGTGGGCCAGCAGTCAGGTTTACCCAGAGCACAGAGAGCAGACCAGGAGGGAATGAATGAGTCTTGAGGGGGGTGCCTTTTGGTGGCTCCCCGCAGCCCCGATCCAAATTACAACTGGGGACAGTGCTGTCACCCACCACCACCAGGGGCAGGGGGCAGGACACAGGGAATGAATGTCACTCTGGTGGGGTGTGTCCACGTGACATCCTAGAGCCTGATGGTAGGGGGTTCATCCTCAGAATAATTGTCACAAGCAATTACAATAAGCAACTGTGGAAACGGATTGCCTCTCCCTCATTTAACAAGTCAAGTCACGGAGGTCTTTACTCATTGGAGAGATGTGGATTAAAAAGTCTGAAATGTGCTGACTTGGCCCATTTACTCTTTCCTTGTTGTTTCTTTGATAGCTTTTTAAAATAAAATTTATGTTTATCAAAGTCCTACATGTACATAGTTTTGAAAGTCAAATGGTTCTGCAAGGCTCCTAATGAAAACCAGCATCTCTCTTCCCCGCTCCTGATTCTTCCTCCCCAGAGGCCATCACTTTTGAATTCTCACTGATTCTTCTGGTGCTTTCCTCCTTACTTTTAAATAACATGCTTGGCCTGCAATTTCTTGATTTTCCAGTCTCAATGTGATTTAATGAATTCCTACCTCGGCAGAGGAGGACGAAGCTCGGGTAAGCTGCCCTCCCCCTCTCCAGGCACATGTGTGCTCCTCTCCCCTCAAGCCGGACATGGTACTTAGAGTGTCATTTTTGGCCACATCAATATTCAGTATTTACATAGTTGTGACAACATTCCTATTATTCACAGCCTAACCATGTAGTGCACGTTTCCCGTTTTGTACAATCTTTTGTTTTGCTTGGAATGAGGGACTGCCAAGCTTTTCCTCTGGTGTCTGATGACCGTCCATTCCCAGACTTTGGGCTGAAGGGGTCTCTCCTTCCACTTTGTGCAAATTCGTGTGTGGAGGCTCAGCTTCCTTCTCTGCTGACACCCCTTTCCTACCCCCACTCTTGCAGCATGTGCACTGGCCGCTCTCTGTGCAACTGACCCCGCTGCGGTCTCGGGGGTCTGGGGACCCTCTGACTTCCCTGCGCTGAGTCCCTGTGTGCCCATCCAATGTCCTGCCTTGGTTTTCTCCTTTGTTGGGGTGAAGCACCTTCTCCAGCAGCTGTCTGAGAAACGTTCGGTATTAAGTGTTTTGAGAGTGTGTTCGTGCAAAAATTCGCTCTCATTCTCACATTGGATTGGCAGCTTGGCTGGAAATTCTTGCCCCTCAGACTGTGAAGTCATTGCCCACTGCCTCAGGCTCACAGAGCGGCTGCGAGAAGTCAGATGTGGTCTCACCTCCTTTCTTTGCACTAGGGTACTTTTGCCTCCGAAATCATTCATAATTTTTTTCAGCCTTGGGGTGCACTGGTGTGGGTCTCTCTTCATATGGGGGTCCTCAGTGAGTCCTTTCAAACTGGAGGCTCACTATTGTTGTTCATCGTCTGCTACATTTTCTTGTATTATTTTCTACCCTCCTTCCCCTCCCTCAAGTATATTTTCTGTTCTCTTTTTTTTAGACCTTCCTGTTTTTCAAATGGACTTCCTGGGCTGATTCTCAAATTTTTCTGGTGTTTTCTCTTCTTTCCCATCTTCTTTGTGTTCTGTCTTTTGGAAGGTGCCTCTTAAACTTTCTATTGAAATTTTTTTATGCAATTCTTTTGGATATCTGCCAATTTAATTTCCCAGAATACTTTTAAAATTCTGAACGATCCTTTTAAAACTTACTTTGTGGTTATGTCTTAAGCAACAAGTTTTCATTTCATGGATGAATGTTAATATCTTATTACCTGGAGACAACCCTTATAACTTAATATATTATAGTATGCTATATTATATTATGTTATAATTTTTTCCCCCTGCTCCATGAGTTGTCTGTTTCCTCTAAGCTCTTTTTTTTTTAGTCTTTGGTACTTTTCATCTCTGACTTTATGTGAAGACTAAGACTCTACATAGAGTAAATTCTGTGTGTCTGGGTAGGGCTTTGTTGGAGAAAGACTGACCTTGGCCACTTTACTGGAGGTTCCAAACAACCAGTGTCTGCATATATTCTAGTGGGGTGGCCAATATCCCCAGAGAAGAATCATCCAAAATTCTGCACAGGGATTATAAGCTTGGCTGCTAGTTCTCAGGGTGAGAGAGGGGTAGGGTATAGGTTTCAGCAATTGGTGGGTCAACTTTCCCTTCATCCTCATTGTCAGCCCAGTGCCCTCACTTGCATCTGTGCCCATGGTTCCTGAGTCCAGAGCTCCCTGGCTCCCTCTCACTGGAGAATAGAGTCCTGTCTTCTGCCAGGATGCTGGGGAGGTTTGTTTATTTGTTTTGTTTTGTTTTGTTTTGTTTTGTTTTTGTTTTTGTTTTTTTTACCTGCACAGAGTGGGGCAAGGGACCATGGGTCAAAATATTCTCATACTAATGTTTTTAAGTTTTGTTTTTTGGTTTTAGAGGGAGAGTGTGGATTTGTGTGTGTGCATGAGTGGGAAAGGGGCAGAGGGATAGGGAGAGAGAGAATCTTAAATAAGTTCCACAGCCAGTCCCAACCCCACATGGGGCTCCATCTCACACCCTTGAGACCATAACCTGAGCCAAAATCAAGAGTCAGATGCTTAAACAACAAAACCATCCAGGTTCCCCTCTCACACTAATTTTTAACCAATCCTCCATTTTCAGTTGCACCCACACTGCTGATTCCAGAAATCCCTGTCCCCTTTCAGTGGCTCTGGCATCCTTCCTTTGCTTCTTGACTTCCTGGCTCCTGGTCAGACCTCAGGCTGCTCCGAGCCAACATTGCAACAGTGCATGCAGCCGCCTTCCGGGTTCCAAGAGTTTGTCACTGTTGCTTCCTCTCCACTTTCTTTGTCCATCGAAGTGGTTGCCTTATTTTCCCTCCTTTACTGTCATTTTGGAGGACTTTCAGGAGGGGATAGAGATAAACATACCAAGACTGCACAGGTGCTGGAGGCCTGCAGTCTTCCTTTCCTTGGTTCCCATCAGGAGACTTCTCTCATCCCATCCTGCCCTGCTCCTGCCCAGCCCTGGACCAGATGCTCTGTCCCTGCCTCTCCCGTGGGTAGGAGGTATGTGATTAGATAATCCTTTCAGTGGATCCTGAAATAAGGGTCCAGAATTTAGCTCCTGGGGTTGGCACCTACTGTGTGGTTTTCGACCTTTGGAGTCTCTGAGTCTCTGCCCAAATCAAGACTGGGGGAGCCCTGCTTGAGCATCTAACGTGCATTACCTCATTGTCCTCCTCTTTTTTCCTTTAACATTTTATTTATTTATTTGACAGAAAGAGAGAGTACATGCAGGGGGACGCAGCAAGTGGGAGAGAGGGAGAAGCAGGCTCCCCTCAGAGCAGGGAGCCTGATGTGGGGCTCGATCCCAGGACCTGGGATCATGACCTGAGCTAAAGGCAGACGCTGTAACCACTGAGCCATCTAGGCTCCCTGCGTTGCCCTCGTATTAATGGGCCTTCAAATTTCTTACCCATTCTTTTAGTGGATTGGGGTGTGTGTGTGTGTGTGTGTGTGTGTGTGTGTGTGTGTGTGTGTGATTTGTAAGAGCTATTTTTGGTTACTAATTTCTTTGCTTGTTAGAAAATGCCTCATCCTGTTTTTTTTTTTTAACTTTTTTGTGTGTTTTGATCTACGGAAGTTTTTAATTTTTATGGGATTAATCTGTCAGCTGTTTCCTTTATGGCTTCTGGGTATGGAATCTTCCTTCCTGTGGAAGGGAAGCCCTCACCTTCAAGTTGTAAAAATAAGCTCTTTTTTCCCTCTAAAACTTTTATGGGTTTTTTTTTTTTTTTTTTTTTCACGTAGTTCTTCTGTTTCTGTCCAAAGCCTGGAAATCATCTCCGCAGGATGGCCCTTTCTCCGGAGGCCTGGCCGTTCCCCACAACCCAGCAACACTCTCTGGCGAGGTGAACCCCCGTTCCTGGGACAATGCTGAAGCACCTGCTGGTCTGTGGTGACTTATTCGGCGAGTCTTCCCCACAGAGCTGCGGACATCAGAACAGCCCTGGGCTGCTTCAGAAATAAGACCAGTTCTCTGGTTTCCTAAAGCCACTGTAACAAACCAGCACAAACTGGGTGACTCAAAACAACAGAACCTTATTCCCTCTTTGTGCGGGAGGCCAGAAGTCTAAAACCAAGGTATTGGCAGGCTGTGCTAGCTCTGAAGGGAGGACCCTTCCTCGCCTGTCTCCTTGCTCCCGATGCTGCTGGCAATCTTCGGTTTCCTTGGCTTGTAGTGGCATCATCCTCATCTCTGTCTCTGTTGTCACCCGACATTCTGCCCACGTGTCTGTGTCTTTTCCTCTTCTTCTAAGGGCACCAGTCCCATCAGATTAAGGACCCCCCACCCCACCGCCCCTTCACCAGTATGAGGTCACCTGAACTAATTATACCTCCGATGGCCATATTTCCAAATAAGACCATGTTCTAAAACTCCAGAAAGGACATGAATCTGGGGACACACTCTCCAGCTTGGCGAATCTGATGGGTCACCCCCTTTGCCTTCAGCTATTGCTGGGATGATGTCTTTGCCTGGACTCTGTTGCTGCTGCTGTGGTGGATCCCTTTAGGCTCTCATCAGCTTCCTTGGAACAGCCAGTGCTCCCTAATTGGTGCCTTTTGATCTATCACAGAAAGTTGCAGCCAAGCAAGAAAAGGCTGAGGACTCTGGAGAGAAGAGATACAGCCTTGTATTGGCAATGTGGAAGGGATGGTTCAGATCTAGGGTCCCCGGAAGCCAGCAGACCCTTGTTTCTTGCACACACTGCAGGATGGGTGTGGCTCCTGACTATTGGGATTGACCCTGAGGTCTCCACTGGGAACGAGGGGACGTCATTTCCATGGGACCTTGGCACTGTTCCTCTGGTCCCTTGCTGAATGGTGAAGTTTGAACTGTAACTTGTCTGCAGAGTAGGACGTATAGCCATCCCTGCTTTGCCAGCAGAGAGGTCTTGGGTATGTGATGCTGTGCATGGACATATTTGAAATCCAGAGCACGTGGGCTGGACTGGTGAGAAGTGGGTCTCAGACAGGCTCCTCTCACACCCTGGGCTCCTGGGACAATTGGCAAGGCCCAGCTTCTAAATTGACCCCATCACACTCTGCCATTGCCAGTGGGGGTGGGCTTGGCTGGGTTTCCCAGAAACAGAATAAATTGAAAAGCAATTGTACTGCAGGGGTGGGACAGTGAGGTGTGGGGGCGGTCAGAGCGCTTTGTCCAATTGGTTCCCAAGCACGTGAACTCTGCAGTAAGGCTGCTGGAGGGACAAAATCAAGGTCATGAAGATCGACCCCTGTGTTTTCTTCTAAGGGTTTTATATTTTAGCTCCTACATTGTGGTCTTTGATGCATTTTTGGTGGGAGGAGATCTAATTGGCTTTATTCAACCATTCATAAACTGGGCAGCATCCCCTCTAGCAGGTAGAAGGGAACTCCCTGATGCATTTTGGTTTAAAAACCACAGATATGCTTTACAACCGTGAGATATTTGGCAGGAGTGTGTGGGACAATTTACCCAATCACACAATTTTTTTTAACAGATTTATCGACTTCGAAATTTCATTTCCTGTGTGCTCATTTGTTTATACGCACACATTAATATGCATGGCAGTACAGTAGGAATAGCTCTTGTGGCCACACAGGCAATGGTGTGCTAATGTGGGCACGTAGTAACTGGAAACATCAAGGACACGTAACAAGGGATTCTGAACTTTTTGAAACCAACCCCCTCTTAAGGATCAAAGAGTGTGGCCAGATTTTGGACTGACAGCATCAAAAAATCGGACAGAGAATACATGAATCGGGAGATGCATTTTCTCTCTAACTTTGGGAAACGCGGGACAAAGAGAGCCTGGACCAGCTTCCACGGGCTAAGGTTTGAGAGTGACCCTCTTGCAGAAGCACGGGACACTTCCAGACTGTGGAGGGCTGCTCGAGATGTCCATGCCCTCTGCATCACCCCCTCCACCTCCCTCCCCAATTTTTCATGGCACCTGGGAAAAGTGGAGGGGATTCAAGTTCCATTATTTAGAGACTCAGGGCCAAATGAAAATTCATAAGAAACCTCTTGTTTGAAAGCAGAAGGGCCACTAAAGATACCAAAAAGAAAAAAACAAAGAAAAAGTTTTTTTCCCCCTCTTTTCGTCTGCAGTTTGTTTTGTCTGTTCTGAATATTTGCTGTCCTGCTCCTTCAGCTGCATGGATACCCAAGGCCTGAGTGTAGACCCCACATATCAGGCTCCCCCCACCCGCCAGCCGTCAGCTGGACTGATGCACTGTGTCCCATCCGGGGGAGGGGTGCAGAGCCAGGCATTTTCCTTCCCCACGGGCCTGCAGCTGTAGCCCCCAGTTCAGGGGAGACCCCCGGGGTGTCAGGACACAGCTAGCACCTGGGTCAGAGTAAGAGAGTCTTGCCTGCCCTACCCAGTCACTCCCGGAACATGCCATGGTGCAGCCCACCTGGAGTGGGGACAGCCATCACTGAGTCCTGTCCCAAGATGTGTGAGGCACACATATCTGACCTTGACACTCCCCATGCCCATGCTCAGGCCTCCATGGGTGCAGAGGGTGGCAGTTGTCCCTGGGTAGTTCAAGATGCCGGGGACCCTGGAGGTGGGAAAGCAATGGGAGGTAGGACCCAAACCACCAAGCCCCAGGATACACTGCATTGCGCCACGGGACTTTGTGTGGTTCAAAGATAAGATTATGAAGAATTTCCAGAGGGTGACCAGCAGGGGCAGAGCGTTAAATTCCCAGTACAGGGCCCTTCTGAGGCTGGGGTCCTGTGGGACTGCGTGGGTCACCCACCAGTAAAACCACTTCCGGTGTCCCTGACGGTAGATGAGAGACAAGGCTGAGGGGCCAGCCCAGAGGTTACCAGGGGAGGTGTGGGGAGACCCTGTATCCCTGACAGTGAGGAGGAAGGTCACTCCTGGATTCTCCTGGGGTCGCTCATGTCTGGGGGCTGCAAGGACAATGGCCAACCCCACAGACCATCGTGTCCAGGAAGCAACCCAGGACCCAGAAGGAGATAGGATCAGGAATGACTCACGCTGCTAGAGCTGGGCAGGGGGACAGGAAAGCCACCCTCAATGCCCCTGCCCTCCACTGGGAGTCAGAGAGGCAGGGGAGGGGGCAGGGTGAGGGAGAAGGAAACCTCAAGTTCTCACCAAGAAAAGCGGAGTTTCCTAATGGAGGTGACTTGGTCCTATTACCGTTATTGATCTCAGGTGCAGTAGAAGAGCTTTGAGCTAAATCAGGTTCACCGTAGAGACTAAAACGACCCCATTTATGTTTATAACTGAGCTCTGTACCCTCTTGCCCTTGCTATGTGGTGCCCCTGACACTGCATTTACTGGAGCTAACTCCCGGCCTGGCAAGGTACTGCGCTCCGTGCATGGTCACTTTAATTGTTACAATGACACGTAGCTCTTCCACTTTTTGGAAAAGGAGACTCAGACTCAGGGAGGTAGAAATCCTTGGCTGAGGTCCTGAGGTCTGCAATTAAAATGTGGTGGAGCCAGACTCAACCTTGGTTGCTGTGTCCCCACAGCCACCACCCCCATCCCTAAACTGGACCCTAATCCTCTTTTCTGTCCTAACATGTCCTGTGTGTGGCATCTACCTCCTGAGGCAAACATTTAGGGGACACCAAGAGCAGAGGGAGTCGTCAGGTGGAAATTCAGAGATGCGTGGTGAGGGGCAGCTGGGTGGTGGGGAATAGGGATGCTGATGAAGGTGGCCCCGGACTCTGGACCACCCAGTGGAAGGACAGAGATAAGGAAGGCTGTGAAGTCCAAGAAAGAATTTATGTGCCTCTTGCCTAAGAACTGAACCACGAAGGACCTCATGACCTGTGCCCCAGGATTTTTTGTTTTAAGATTTTATTTATTTATTTGACAGAAATCACAAGTAGGCAGGGAGGTAGACAGAGAGAGAGGAAGTGAAGCAGGGTCTCCACTGAGCAGAGAGCCGGATGTGGGGCTCGATTCCAGGACCCTGGGAACATGACCTGAGCTGAAGGCAGAGGCTTTAACCCACTGAGCCACGCAGGTGCCCCAGTGTGCCCCAGGATTTTTGTCAGGAGCTGGGGGTGAACTTTCCACCAGCACCTGGCATGCTACTTTTCTCTAGGTGGCTATGGGTCTTCATCTTTTTTAGGTCACAAGTCTTTGAAAATCTGATAAAAGCAACTAAAACTCTGTCTTAAAAGAGTATTAGTATAGTGTTGCACGTAATCTCAAGGAGTCCACATACACCGTATTCTAGATGGGTCTCCTGTTTTCCTGTACATCCAGAGGAAGTCAGGAGGTTCATCTGTGCCCACTAACATGGGAACAGGGAGATTCCCCACAGGAAGTCTCCATCTGGGACAGCAGCCCTTGGGGAAACATCTTTCCTGTTGCGATGACAGAGAGGTGGAAGAGGAGCGTTGGGGGTAACTTTGCAGGGCCAAGGGCCTGCTCAAGGACGCAGGGCTTAGGACATCCACACAGGATGGGGCAGGGCCTTCCCCTCGGGCCACAGACACTGCCCTCTCTCAGACTTCAGCACCTGCAGGGGAAAAATTGCCAAGTAGTAGCAGGGGAAACACCGAGGGTTTTTCTCTTCTCTTCCAAGATATGTTTGCTTTTAGGTGATAAGAGAGACCCCCTCCCCATGTGACAAAACATTGCGCAACACTTTGATCTAGGTCCTTCCCGCTCGTCCTCACCACAGATAGCGTTCCCTGGGAAGAGCCTCGGAGTGGGAATTTTGTGGGGGGTGTTACTGAGAACAGCACATGGGAAGGGTTAGGGAAGCAGGCTTAGACAGAGGGAGAAGTGGAGCCATGAGACAGTTCCAACAGGTGTCTCAGCCACTCATGCCTAGAGAGCAGGTGCCACCATGGCCCCGTGGAGCAGTCCTGGGGTAGGTGAGGGGGCTGGGCCTGCGTCTCTCTGCGGTGAGTATGGGCTCCTGCTAGGAGCTGACGTAGCCATCTCCTCTGCTTCAAGCTGCTGGCGGCCAACACTGCCTGCCGCTGGGGGACCAGGACTTGGTCCGAAAGGTGTGTAATAGAGGTTGCACCACAGCCTCTATTACAAAGCCCCCAAAGGAGGCATTCTGACCTCGGAAAAACAAACAAACAAACAATAACCATTTAATTCAACCTGGGAGGACCGATACGCAAACGCCGTGCTCATATTTCCCTCCCTTATATGACCAAGTAGTGGCAACTCTTGAGAGATGCTGTTCTAGAACTTATTAGAACCTCTATTGTGATTCCACCTACCCCCCTCCTCGCCGCAGGCAGAGGCAACCCAGGATAAAGGGAAGACAGTGCCAGAGTCATGCCAGCGTGGTTCTCTCATTCCCGATTCACTCCAGAAATGAGTCCCCCCGTGCTGGTCCTCTCAGGCCATCTGGAGTTGGGAAAAGCAGACGGAAGCAAGGCCAGGCCCCCCACAGACGGTCAGGGAACAACGGCCATTTGGAGCTGGGCCAGGGAGCGGGAGCAAGACAGGGGGCTGGCTAGTGTCTGGGCTTGGTGTGTCTGGAGGAGGGGCTAGGGGAAGGCCAGGCCGGGCTGGACTCCTTTTGGCAGTAATGCAGGTATGAAATTTGACTTCTCAGGGTACCTGGAGGAGACCCAGCACAAGGCACTGACTCAAAACAAACAAGGCTCTTAAGATACTGATAATAATAATAATGGTGACGACAGTGTTGACAACGACAATGGCTAACGTTTATTTTGGAGCGCCTCTGTGCCAGGCGGTAGGCTCCGTAGTTTGCTCAAATGAGCTCCATGAATTCTCTGGACAGACCTATCAAGTAGATACTATTTTTATCCCTGCTCTCCAGACCGGGGAACCTAGCCTGAGAAGGCTGGTGAAGGTGCTCGAGTTACACAGCTGGTAAGTGACGAACCGTCATTTAAACCCAGACAGTCTTACAGGAGACGGGGAGCTCCTCCCCAGCCTCTGCTTCTCATTAAATGAGGCCGCCTTCTCCCGGCTGCTCGGGCCTTATTCCCTAGCATTCATCCTCTAGCTCTCAGTCTCAAATTAACTAACTAACTATGTATCAGGAAGCCCCACAAGATTTACCTTGAACACATGCCCTCACTGTGGGCCCTTCACTTTGCCTCCAAAGCACAAGCGTCGGTCGGAGACGCTGGGTGATGCCTCAGAGACAAAAAATGCCCGACTCTCAACAGCTTTAATTTAATGAACGTGTCTCTCTGGCTACACACGAATTGCAGCTGCCTGGGGGGCTCTGCTCCATGTCATCCTCACTGAAGGACCCAGGCTGGCAGACAGAGTATCTAGAATTGGTAACGTCATCACGATATGGCAAAGAAAGGGAGAATTACGGACTAGCTCTTCAAGGTTTTTACTATTCCCTTTTTATTGGTTGAAGCCATTAAAAAAACTGCGTGTTCACACCAAATAGGACAAAGCACATGTCCACACCAGATAGGACAGAGGTGGGAAGGGCCATCCTGCCACGGAGTCAGGAGGGGACCTCGAGATGCAGGGGAGCGGCCTGCGTGCCTGCCCAGTCACTGCAGGGCCACCCTCTTTTCTCTCCAGCCTGAGGAAAGTTAACAGCTTCAAACTCGTCTCCCTGCTTCCACTCCTGCTCTTGCCCTGTAATCCCTTCTCCAAGCAACAGCCAAAACGATCTAGAACATAAACCGGATAACTTTAGTCTTAAGCTCCAAGTCCTCCAAATGGCTTCTATCACATTAACAAGAAACATAAACGTACTCAGGGCACCTGGGTGGCTCAGTGGGTTAAGTCTCGGCCTTTGGCTCAGGTCATGATCTCATGGTCCTGGGATCAAACCCCACATCGGGTTCTCTGCTCGGCAGAGAGCCTGCTTCCCCCGACCTCTCTCTGCCTGCCTCTCTGCCTACTTGTGATCTCTGTCTATTAAATAAACAAATTAAAAAAAAATCTCAAAAAAAAAAAAGGAAAGAAAGAAAGAAACATAAAAGTTCTCATCCTGGCCTACAAGGTTCCAGAACAAGGGTCAGCAAGCTGTGGCTCTCTGGTCAAATCTGGCCCACCTCCTAACTTTATCAATAAAGTTTTATTGGAACACAGCTACACTCAACACTCATTCATTCGCATATTGCCTCTGACTACTTGTATAGATGGTGTGGCCACAAAGTGTAAATATCTACTAAGTGACCCTTTACAGAGCCAGTCTGCTGACTCCTGCCCTATAGGATGTGGACTTTGTCTTCCCTGCAGACCTCACCTCCTCTCACTCCCACTTGCCACTCTGCACAGCCTAGGGTTCCTGAAAGTGCCCAGTTCACTCCCACCCTCGGACCATTCCATCCTCTTCTCTCACTTTTTGACACAGTCCATCCCTTCCCGTCCCTCTGGCTCCTTCTCTGATAGTACCTCCTCGGGGATCCTGCCTGACCCCCTACAACAGAAACCCTGCAGTCTTGTCACTCCTTAACCCCTTCTCCCCTGCAGTCCTCTCCACCTGAAATCACAGCACAGATTTTATTCATTTTTGCATTTCTGATCTTGTCCCATATTAAGGGCTATGAGGTCTTAAAGTTTTGTGTTGAGGGACCTGGGGTGGTCTCAATACCTTGATAATTTTCTCTTAGTCTGTGCCTTCCGTTTCCCTTGTTTTAAGCAGACTAGTACCCTTCTGAGGAGGAAATTCTGAATTTTGGCCTCAGCTCCAAAGAGAATATACTTCCATGAGATTTTCAAGATCGCTTTATGTCTGCAGATTTTAATTTTTGCATTTGGGGGTCAAGGACAATGGTGGTATTATTATGCCTTTTTAAAAAACACTTCAAGCAAATTCCGGTCATCTCTGGGAGGCAAACTTTGAACATCTCGGCAGTCCCCAAGGAGAACAATCTTCTGCAACTTTGAAGCCAAATAGGATTTCTGAAAAGGAAGCTGCAGTCAATTGAAAACTGTCAGTGGAGCGTGAAGAGCAGAAGGGTCCCCGTGGCGGGGCTGCAGCTGGGCCTGCCCAGGCTGGACGTGCCCTTCCCGGCTGGAGAGAGACCACACAGACGGCACAGTAGGCGGCTGGAAGTGGCCTAGGACCGCGGACCCAACCCTACGCTTGGAGACCAGCTCAAGAGATGCAAGTGTTTCTCCCTTGTCTTTGCTATAGGCTTGTTCCTTTTCACATAGGTTTAGGTGATTAAGACAGAGAAGGCAGGCAAAATGAGAACCCGCTGACACTCTGCTTACCTTCTCCCCAGCAAAGATGCTCTGGGATAGAGCAGAAACAAAGAGGCAAGGCTGCTGATGGCGGGGGTGGCTGTTGGGGGGAGGGTGGCCTGTAGCACCCCTGGCCCAGTCTCCCTGGAAGGCACTCCCTGACTCTACCCTTCCTTGCTTGGCTGTGGGTCAGAAAAGGCAGAGGTACCCAGAAGTCCTGCCCCTCTGTCTCTTTGCTGGCCTGCTTCTCTGGCCTCCCTGCCACACTTGGCTGCCTGCTTAGGTGCTGGGCTCTGGACACCTCCCTGCAGTTGCCTGGGCTCCCCATTTGCCCCTTGACGATTAATCAAGTCCGAACTTGGCTTAGCATTCCAGGCCATGTGCAGTCTGTGTCCAAGCTCATTTGCTCTTTCTCTTCTACCCAGACCTACCCTGTGTTTGATCAATTGGCTATCCAGCTCCTTCTCGAGGGGTCCAGCATTGCACTACTCCTTGCTTTGCTTTATGTCCTTCCTAATTCCAGGGAGTCTTCTACTTCTGCCAATAGGAGTGTATCCATCCTCCCAGGCCAGATTCCACGCCACCTTCCCCCTACCCCCAAGAGTCAGTCTGGTCTCTTGGAGCCTCACAGGGTGGGCGGGGCGGGGGGGGGGGGACCTGCCCAGCTGCAGCTATTCTCACCTTCTCCCTCCCTATAGGCTCCGTGGGAACAGGCTGCATCTCGTTCATCTTGATTCCACTCCCCTCTGCTGGCCCTGTACTGTGTCTGGGGCAGGTGGGGGGTTGGAGGGTGTTTATCAAACACAGGACTAGTGAGTTCGTTTACACCAAGATGTAAATGACTGAGGAGGCTTTATGTGTGGGGTTGTCAGAAAGCTCGGCCTCTCCAAGGTGGGGAGGGAGGAGTGAAGGTGGCAGAGAACAAGGTGGGTCGGGGCACCCTGGCCTGGGTTCCTGTGCAAGCCAGGTTGACTCATAGGGGTGAGCGATTGGGGAAGTGACTGGGGTAGCTGATTGGGACTACCCCTGAGCATCATGCCAGAGGACTGGGAGGCTTTGCCTATGGCTGCTGAAGGCTCACATTTCTGCTGAAGGTCTCAGAGAGAAGAGAGGACAACAGGTCCTGGCCTCAGGAATCAGATGAGCAAAGCCTTTGGAGGGGGCAGGAGCACCTTCCCAGGCCCTGGCAATTTTCCTTCAGTGGCCTTCTGATGCCCTTAGTGTCCCTTCCCGTGGGCTGAGTGACTCAGGACTTACCTTGGCGACCTGTGCCACATGTGGGGGCCCATCATTGTGCCTTTGTCCTGCTACCCTCTGCCTTTGGGCCTTGTGAAAGCACAGCTCCCCACCCCACCCAGAATCCTCTCTGTGGCCTATTGACTTGACCTTCAGCCACATCAACTGTGTCCCAACCACACAACATGCTCAGACCCAGACACGCTCAGGGTCCTCCCCTCCCTGCAGCCCCTTCCTCGGGTACTGTACTAGAGTCTTGTCTCCCAGAAAAGTCACCTGGACACAGTTCTGGCAAGGGCCAGGCAGATGGCAGGCTGCTGGTTCCCCTTCCTGGCACAGGTTACGGCTCTGGGAAGCAGCTCTTCCACCTGTGTTTGTGAGGAAAGGCCTAGCAGGTTCCTGGACTGCTTGAAGGTGGCCATTCTCCTCCAGCAGGGCAGTTCCATCCTCGAAGTCCTACTGAATCCAGGGGCTGCTGTGCAGAGGGAAGAAAAGTGTGATTAAATTGTGAAAGGCGGGGTCAGACAGCAGGGAGGGTGAAGGAGTTGGGGGGGGCTGAAAATTATTGACTTCCTGGCAGAGGAAGGCACAGAGGCCGGTGCCTCCCCTGGGGCTACCTCTATGGTGTGGGCAGAAGACATGGAGAAAAAAGAACCCCGAAAGAGCCAGGTGTGAGGGAGAGGGGACAGGAAAGCTCTGGGTGACACAGGACAATGTTAAAGGTAAGCCTTGCTCCTTTCTATTAGCACCATCACATTTGTTCCTGTACATATGGGGCAGGGACACCTTGGGAGCTCTGATACAATCCTGATGGAGGAGCCCTCATGGTTCCCACAGAAGCAGCAGGAACCCAGCGCTTGGTCTCCAAGCTCACCTCACGGCCATATCCCAGAGCAACAGCCTGATGTCTTCCTAGGTCCATGCCAACCCACATGGATGACAACCTCACATTCTGGTGGCGGCTTCCCGAATACCTGGGGCCGCCTCTCTCCCCAGCCTCTGCCCACCCCCCACCGCAGGTCCTGCTCTTGGCTCTGGTCATCTCTGAGAACAGTTCCCTCTGTTGCCTTCTCCACCAACGCACCCTTCACCTGGCTGTCAGAAAAATCTCTTGAGGTGGAAATCTGCTCACAGATCTCCCTGCCCACCACCCACCAAGGGCTCCCGCCTGCCTGGGGATGAAGGACCCCTGTCCTTACCTGGCTGAACCAGGCCCTCCACACACTGTCCTGTCTGGAGGCGCATCTTCCTCCCTCCCCTCCAGTTCTCCAGCCCAAGCTCCCTCATGCCAACCTTCCCTCCATTCGGGGAGCACAGTGTATCCTTCCCATGCTCCCTTCGCACATGCAGTGCCCTCTTTCTGGAATGCCCTTTTCTTCTGCCTCAGGGAGGCGGTTTGGATATCCCATGGAGTTTGGGCCGGATCCTTTTAGCTGGTGATTCTCGAACTTGCTCTGTGGAACAGCCCAGACACTTGACAGCTCTAATTCCACTCTGAGAACAGGAACACATTTATTAGGTTTGAGGAACATCCTTGTTGATACAGGACTGTCCTGTCCATTACATGCACACAGCTCTTGGCGCATATATGGTGTTTCTTCTAAGATTCATTTCCAAGTTTTTCACATAATGTGCACTTTTCATTTGCTCAGTAACTGTCTGACCTGCTTGGGTTCACCAAATGCAGCATGTAGCTCTGGGAATCTGTTCACGTTGGTGAGCCCTGAGGTCCTTTCCTTTAAGAGCGTGAGAGCAATTTCCCCAGGATCGGGCAGATGAAAGCCCCTGGCACACACAGGAGGTGCCCAGGACCTGCCAGCACCTTTGTTCCCCATCGTCTTTCCCATCCACATCCACGGCGCCCCGTGCTCCCGGCTGGTCCCATAGTGCATATTTACTATTTTTCCCCGACCCAACATCCACTTCCTTTCCTGGTGACACCCCCATATCTCCATGAGGAATCCTCTCCCTGGGTGGGGGTTTGAGAGCAGCTACAGCAAGCTCCCTGCCTCCCCCAGAGGTGATGGCATCTCCTGGGGTTGTCAGAGCCGTGTGAGGAGGGAGCCCACTGTATTTCCTACTCCGTCACCATTCTTAGATTCTCAGATAGACTCTTTTTTTTTTTTTTTTTTTTTTTTCTGTATGAGGGAAAGTTCAAAGAGTGGCTGAGATCCAGGACCTCCCACGATGTGTGTCATATATGTCACCTTGACCCATCAGGGAGGTCCTCGAGGTAGGTGATCAAGAAGGCCTGCATTCTCACAAGTCGTGCGGAGGCAGGTGAAAGTTCTAGAAAGTTTTGCAGAGAAGGGTTTGTTTTGGTTTCTGAGGGGATGTAACCTTTGATGTCACTCAGGGAAGAAGTCTATTTGGGCGACTTAGACGTGGTGCTTCCCTCAGGGGCGTAAGTATCAGCACTTACAAACCAACCAGAAGCCATGTGGCAAAATGCTCAGCAGCAGCCCAGGGTGAGTGGGACTGGGGGGCGAGAGAGCGGCTACAGCCATGAGTCAGGGACAGCCATGAGTCACCCCAGGGGTGACCTGCAAGCGTCTGTGTCCACTGACCCACAGGCCGGGCACATCCGTCTCATTCCAGCAGTATAAGGTATGTCTCTGAGCCTTTGTTTGTTCATCTAGAAAATGGGTATAGTATTTGGCTCTTTGGAGGGTGCACTTGAAGAATGTGGCCTCCTTCCCCTCTGGGCAGATACCAGCAGAGGAAGAGAGACGAAGTTTCCAGCACGGAGGTAGTTCACGGTGTCTGCTGTGACCAGGAGAGAGAAATTAGGTCAAGGAGGAAGGACATTTGAAAAGGTCCGCAGTGAGGCCAGAGAAGCTCAGCAGTGGGATAATAAGGTTTCACAGTGATAAGACCGCAGGCCTGGGGCCCAAGACCAGGCCTGAGCAGCAGCTGTGCCCCCCATCACCCCCCGGCCCCATGTTCCTGTTCCCCAAAGCTAATGCCTGTGTGCAGGCGGGGACCTGTGGGGGTGCATTGTGGGTGTACATGCGGTGGGCATGTGGAGTTCAGTGGTCAGAACAAACCCACGTTGGAAAATTCTTCCCCTAAATAGCGGTTTCTGTTGGGATTAACTGCTCAGTAAAATTTAATTTCGAAGTTTATCCAAGATGTGATTATGTTATTTTCATATAATCTCTTTCTCGGAGAGTCCCCAGGAAAGCAGGCTAACAGGATGCTGTTTGTAATAAGAATAGTCAGAAGCAGGTGGAAACACCCAGCCTTTGGCTCCCTGGCATGGGGCCAAGGCAAGGACCGCATCCCTAATCTGATCAGGCCTGTCTTGCCACAGCTGCCCAGGGAGAGGACAGGTGCTGGTGGCCACTAGCCCACACTAGGACCCAAGAAGTGTGCAAGGGAAGAGGCAGGCCTGTCTCCTCCCCTCCCTTGTATTCCACCCTGCTCTCAGGAGGCAGTGGGCTGCCCTCAATCAGTCTTGGGCCTCGCTCTCAATTTCCATCTCCCTTTCTGACAACAGCAACCAATCTCCCAGATGAACAGAGATGAGCTTCTAATGCAAAACAGAATCTGCTTGGACCAAACTCAGAATGATTTTCTGGTCCCTGTCTTTCATCAGGCAGGGAAGGGCTTCCATGTCAGGGGACCAGAAGTGGTGCCAGGCATATGGGTGTGGGAGGGGTCCCCAGGCCAGAGGGAAGGCTTGGAAAGGAATGTGGGAGTCAGTGCCAGCCTGTCCAGAGGAGGGTGGGGAGGATGGCTGCCTTTCACCCTTGACCTGACCCCCATTATCCACCTTCCGTTTATTCCATCGGGGTCGCTCTGACCTGTAAAATTGAAGGGAGCTTAGTGGCCTCCAACATGCCACCCCAAAGGGGTGCTACCATTCAGGCCCCGGAGAAGGTTGTGGGGATCTGAGTCTGGCTCCCACCTGCTTGAGGGCCAGTCCTGATCCAGGGAGGCAGGAAGGAAGGGGGCTGTGGGAAATCTTCAAGGGGCAATCCAGGACTATGCACAAAACCCCAGAGTCCTCCCCGGTGTCTTGCAGCCTCACCTTGGAGAGGGAAAAAAGGTCAATTTCACCAATGATGTGGCCTCTTGCTGGGAGAAAGGCAGGAAAGGAGGCCCAGAGGTGCATGGACACTGGGACTCAATTTCTCCAGCAAGGACAGACGTGGCCGAAATGATGAGGAAAAATGCTCCCCTAGGAGAGCAGAAGACTTAACCAAATGTATTCCCCTCCTCCTGTGAGCCCTTAACACTGGTTCCAACAAGCTTTGCCCATTTTTCCATCTTCTCTCTGGGAGATGGGAGAGATGGGGGAAGCACACCCAGGTGCCTCTCCAGGACGTCAGCAGAGTCCCAGTTGAATTGGAGGGACATCTGAAGCTGAAAGTTTTCCCCAGACTGCAAGAATTGTCATGAACCCAGGCTCAGAACCCACCGGAGAACTGCAAAGGACAGCCCCAGGCCCAGCTCCCCCTGTGAACTCTTCAATCTGGCCCCATCATGCCTCCCCAGTGCTAAGTCTGCAGAAAAGCCAGCCCCAGACTGTGGCTCAGAGGGGAAGAGAAGAATGCTCAAATTATGTGGGATAAATGCCAGGGAGATTTATCTGGACTCTTTCTGGACTCCAGAAAGAGATCTAGATCAAGCTATTCATAAGAAACATGAGCAGAATTTGACACATGGCAAGGTGTCTATGTAAACATGTCTTAGCAAGAAAGATAAAGATGGATGGGAGGAAGGTGGGAGAATTTGGGCAGGTGGTGGGAGGGTGGGGATAAAGCTTGGAAAAGATAGATGAGAAAAATATTCTGAAAGAAAATGTAATCCAAGAAACAACTCTTCCAGATCCATCTTCTCTTTGCTTCCAGAGAATTTCTGGGTATCAGGCCCTGTTCTAGACACTCCAACAGGCATTCCTCATTTAAATCTTCTGGCTACGTGCCTGGAAACCGATTCCTTTGCAAGCCCCATTTTACAGATGACAAAAACAGGTACAGAGAGAAACAGTAACGATGACGAGAGAAAAAACACTCACTTCCACTACTGTATGTTGCTAGCTGGTTGACTTCACACTGGTGCGCATGTATTACGTACAGATAAATGTTTATATGTACTTAAATGCGCAGCTGTGCATGTGTGAGTGCGTGTGTGCATACGTGCACGCGTGTGCATGTGTGTGCATGTGTCTGCATGTGTGTGTACTCGTGTATGTGAACCTTCATTCTCTCTGTTTTGTCTTCCACCAGTAAGAGTACAAATAAATGTGTGCATCTAAAAGGAGATAGATCATATGATTTTAAGTAGTTTTAAATATTTATTTATTAATTTGACAGAGAGAGAGAGAGAAAGCACATGCAAGCAGGAGGAGCGACAGAGGGAGAAGGAGAAGCAGGCTCCCCGCTGAGTAGGGAGCTGTCATGGGGGCTGAATCCCAGGACCCTGGGATTATGACCTGAGCAGAAGGCAGATGCTTAACTGACTGAGCCACCCAGGCGTCCCTGATTTTAAGTAGTTTTAATCTTTGCTTTTAAACTTCTTTAAACATCTTTGTCATAAAATAAACCAAAAATGACTCCACAAAATAAATTTAAAGCAGAGAAGACAGACAACTGGAAGAAGTGGTTGACTCTGAGAAGTGGAATCCTGGATTATTTTTTTCTGTACGCTTTATGTGTTTATCCAGACCTTCTATCATTCTTCTGCATAATAAGAGACACTGTAAAGTAGCAGTTAAAATAATGGGCTCTGGATCCAAATTTCATAGTTTTGAATTTTGTACTTGTCACTTAGGCAAGTTAATCACCCTCCGTGTCATCATACAAATATGAGACAAGCTAAAACTTGGCATAATCTTAAGCAATTAATGACTTTTAAAAAAGGGAATCTATTTGACTTTAATTTTGGAATATTCTCAGTAGAACAGCAAAGATTCAGTGACCTAGGAAAACATTCTTGTCTTTATGTAGATGTTTGTCTAAACATATCTGGCTGATAAAAGTATCTGGCTGAACCATAGGAAATTACCACATTTTTTGTGGGTGAAAGGAGATTGAATAAAAGGAATTTCATATGGTTCATATGTTTTAACTGAATACATAATCATGCTACCAAAAATTCTATATCTTGTCTTTTGATTTTCAGAATCAACATATGAATAAAAGGTGCAAGACAAAACTGTAGTTGAGGAAAAAAATATAAATGATAAAAACTTTGAAAATATAAAAGCTGTGTATCCTAGGAGATGGAAGGGTGAGGAGAGGTAGAAAGAATTTCAGGAGCACAAAATAAGTTATTTATTTCATAAGGAGTCCCAAGATACTTATTGTATTTCATGAATCAAGAAACAGAATGAATATTGTAAGATAAAACAAATATGTAAATATATTAATATTGAGAACTAAGATTTTCATTATAAGGTAAAGGAGATATGGGTACAAACCAAAATAAAGAAAAAAAAATCCTCTTCCATTAAATTGGAATTGGAAATATCACTGCAAATTCATGATTTTATGTATAGCCACCTGTCCGTCTGTCTGTCCGTCCATCCATCCATCCATCCATCCATCCCAACTCTGTCCATTGAAAGTGCAAAGTGCCAGTAACAATGAGTCTTACCTAGTGATCCAGATCTTGGTTTCTCAATAGTGTTCTCACCTGAAATAGACCATCCTTGGAGAAGTGCTAATACTAGGTCTGCATCAGGGAAAGTAGAAGATGAGCCTGATCATCTTATTATTTCAGAAAGTAAGGACATACTTGAAGAATAATAGATTTACGTCAAAAGGATACAGGAGCCAACTTTAAGGGGATCCCACTGACCATATTTGGGACAATTTAAGTAAGAAGCGTGACACATTGAAAAAGTAAATCCATGACTCTATAGTTACATGAGAAAGCTGCTTATGTCTACTTAATATTTAAATAAATTTATAAGAAGGAACACCTGGGTGGCTCCGTCAGTAAAGTGTCTGCCTTCAGCTCAGATCATGATCCCAGGCTCCCTGGATGGAACCCCACATCAGGCTCCCTGCTCAGCAGGGAGCATGCTTCTTCCTCTCTCCCCACCTGCTGCTTCCCCCCCTGCCTGTATACACTCTTTCTCTCTCTCTCAAATAAATAAGTAAAAACTTAAAAAAAAATTGTTTAAGCTAGTCTTGCAGGAATGTATGTTGACCTCCCGTGTCCTGTCCTTGCTCACAGACCTTCCAGTTTGACTCTGGAAAGGAGGGCCATAAAGAAGCTGGTCTGTGGATGTGGCTCTAGAATCTGCTCCTCCAGCCCCCAGACCCATGTCCCCACCCCTTTCCCAATGGTAGAAGGGTCTAGAACAAGTTTTGTAACTCTCAGCAATTGAATCCAGAGCTAAGATACCCAAGATCAGGCACAGCCACTGCCCAGAGCTTCCAAGGCTCTGCCACGTCACAGAGCAGACTTGTAGGCGACGCTCTCGGTCTCACACTCATACACCCCTTGGCCACCATGGAGACTGCTGGTCTCCTCGTCCTCAAAGGGCTCAACCGTGAACTCCCACCCAGTTTTAATCTATTGCTCCAGGACACTGAAGTCATCTGCCCAAAGTGAAAGCCCCTGCTGGAATGCCTGTCTCTCCAGCCTTTTGGATGTTATCGGTCAATTTCTTATTTCTTATTGTTGGGTCATATTTTAGCCCCTTCAGAGTGAAAGGGGCCTCTGAGTCCAAAGACATTCCCTAGCTCCAAATGTCCTTTTCCTTTCTTACCACCAAAATGCCATTTCAGAAGACAAGGAAGGAGGGTGAGAGAGCCCCATGGTTCTTTCTTCACTCCTACCAAAAGGCCACATCCTGGCCCATGAAGACCTCCCAGGGGGTCAGAGAGGCCAAAAGGAAGGGAAGGAGGGCTGCCAGGTGTCACCCCTCAAGACACTGATGGTCTGACCCCTCCCAGATCTCGATTCCCTAGGATTCTGCTTTTCCCTCTCCTGGGGCAGTAGGCAGAAAAGGAACACCATGCTGCACCTTCTCCCTCGTCTTTATCTGGAGGGAGCTGATATATCCTGAATGAAAGATGGTGGGTTTGGGGGCCAGGCAAACCGACCTCGATCCATTTGCCATCAGAATTGTCCTAGAACTTTCTGAGACTCAGCTTCTTTATATGTAAAATCAGAATACAAAAAACATTTACTTGTTATGATGGTCTGGATGATGCAATAGAATGACATTTTCCATTCTTTTTAGGACAAAACCAACAACACATTCCTTTCTTTGGTTAAGAGACAACCAAACTCCTGCATGTTTTCGCCTTTCAGCAAAAAGGATTTATTTCCATTTGCAACATTTATTGGTGCATTTGCTGCCCTACCAAATTATTGCAGCTCTTTTGCCTATTAAAATTGCTCAAGAAGATTCATACAACTGAATCCTGATTCTTTTTCCTGGCTGCAAAATAATTTTAGCACTCTCTCACATAATAATTTTTATTCGTGTTTAACAGCTTTACTGAGGCATAGTAGATATGCAGGAAACTACATGTGTTTAAAGCGTGGTCTTGTAAACTCTGACCCATGCAGCTAGCTGTGACGTCATCGCCACTTCAGAACAATGAGCTCACCCAAAGCTTCCTGACCCCACTTTGTCAGTCCCTCCCTCCCACCTCTCCACCCCACCTTTAGGCAATGCTGATCTGCTTTCTGTCACCATACATTAGTCTGAATTTTCTAGAGTTTTCTATAAACGAAAACATAGATTCCTTTCTGTGTGGCTTCTTTCATTCAACATTATTTCTTTTCAGTTAATTGAGTGATAAGAACACAAACCTGTCTTCAACTCTCTCTCTGTTTCTCTTTTATTTAAAAAAAATTATTTATTTATTTGAAAGGTGGGGGAAAGGGCAGAGAGAGGGGGAGAGAGAGAGACTCCCAAGCAGACTCCCCTCTGAGCGTGGAGCCTGACATGGGACTCAGTCCTACGACCCTGAGATCAAGACCTGAGCCGAAATCAAGAGTCAGACACTTAACCAACTGAGCCACCCAAGCACCCCTGTTTCTCTTTCTTTCTCTTTCCACTCAAGCCATTTCTTCAAAAAAAATTTTTTTTTATTGCGTAAAATACACACAGCATAAACTGTACCTTCTGGACTACTTCTCAGCATGCAGTTCCCCGGCAGTAAACACTCACGCTATTGTGCGACCATCACCACCATCCAGCTCCAGAACCCCTTTCATCATGCAAAACCAAAACTTCATACACATGAAAGAGCTCTTCACTGGGCCCTCCCCAGAGCCCTGGCAACCACCATTCTAGTCTCTGTGTGAGCATTTGACGCTCTAGGAGCCTCATACAGGCGGGATCAGACGTACTGGTCTTATCTCACTTAACATAATGTCCTCAAGGCCATCCGTGTCATAGCATGGGTCAGAATCGCCTTCCTTCTTAACCCAGCCACTTTTGGTCTAAATGTGACCTTTTGCTATCTTTTGTGTTTAAAGTCTCCAACAAGCCAGAGTTTCTTCCCATTCTCTGCCAATAAGCCTCCAGCATGCCCCTGAGAAGAGAAGGCTAGGGATGGCATGGTGCTGGCTCTAGGCCCCCACCTGTTAGGTTCCTGGGTCAGTGATACATTTGGACAGAGGCTAGGAAAGCCTTAGGCTATTTTGGTAACCTTGTGATTTTATTTCCAGATCTTAGGTATTTTCTACAGGCGGAGCAGGAGTTTGCCAGAGAAACATTGGCTCCTATTCCCATTAGCACACTGAAATCCTTTCCACCTACACATCCCCACACGGAGGTTTGCTACAGCTGTCTACTAGGGCAGGGGCATCCTGAGCTCACAGCACCTTGGCATGTCTGGCTCCACCGCCCGGACTCACCCAGGAGGCCTCTCGGGAGACAGACATGGCCTCCTTTGTCCTCACAACCGAGCATTATATTTGGAACACTGGCCTGAGGAGCTCCGTCCACTGGCATCGACAGCCAGCTCTGAACCCCTTACTAGCCATGTGGTTGCAAGAAGTTCCTCTTCCTTGTGCCCTGGATTTCTAGTCTTGATTTCTTCAACAGTGAGGTGGTGAGACCCCTTCCAAGGTCTTTGAGGTGAAGAAATGCAGCAGTATTTCCTCACAGAGGGATGAAAGCGGGGCCATGTGCCCAAGCAGAGAATCAGAAGGCACAACTTAGAGATCTGGGAAACATAGCACATTTAAACAAGCTTTCAAAGTAAGAATGTCAGCTCTCCATTGATCTGAAATCCAGCCAGCCGTGTGATCCTAGAGAGACAGCTCATGAGCCGAGAGGTACGTTCTGAGCAGTTTGCTCTGCCTTGCACAAAATGCTGCTCTGTTTCACACTGGAACACACAGCAGAGTCAGAAACCAGAGGCCCTCACATGTTTTATGGACTCCCTGTGCTCTTGAAATTGGCATTATAAAGAGAATTTGCTGGGCCCCAAATGTCTCCTTCCCCAGTAGCCACAGTCCCCCAGTATCTCAGCGGGACATCTGGTATCATAGGTTCATGTTCCCTGATGCTTCCTGTGACCAGCTTTGGCAGGATCTTTGGGCTCCTCTGGGACTGTCCCAGGCCCAGCCGGTCAGCTCCCACTCCATGACGACCCCTCCCCAGCACCACTACCTTCTAATGGGCTCTTTGTCCCAACCTGGGTCCCTTCAAAGGAGGGGTGTGATTACTCCTTGGCCTCTGATTTCCAGCCCTTCCCCATTCCCACCTCTGAGCCGGGTTGGGTCACAGATTCTGTTTTTTTAATAAGTGTGCTTATTCTCAGTAAGCTTTTCAATCATGCCTCTGTCATTTGAAAGCACTTTTGTTCAGGATCCACGGACTGGTTTATGTAAGCTTGTTTGTGGTCAAAACTGTGTGTTTTTCTATACATACTTAATTTATAGGACTAATGCCACAAGGATGCTAAAAACTAGGCAGAGATTTTGATTTTTTCTGCTGCAGGGAAGTCAAAACATGTGAGCTGTCCTTTGGACCTGTTGTGAAAGCCTGAGAACAGAGGTGGCCTGGCAGAAGGGAGGCCACAGGTCACCTGCTACACATAAGCCAAGCAGGTGGTCCCAGTGGGATGATGGCGCTCACGGGGCTGATTGGCCACTCTGTACTGGACACTGCCTGGGAGCATACTGCCTTTACTCTTCATGTTCTGTCTTCTTTAATCTATTGAAGAGGAAAAGTGGTCATGCCCACCAAGTGTCCAAGGTCATGTTAGAAGTTCATGGGGTATGGGCATCAGATCTTCCCTCTGATTCTCCTCCCTGCACTCCGAGGACCAGCAGCAACTCTAGCTCAGTGGATGCCTCCTGCCCACGCTCTGGGGTCAGGTGCTTCCCCAAAACCTGTCTGGAAACGAGCATTATAAAGAGACTTTTCTTGGCCATTAGCAGATATAAGTTCTGTTCCAGGACTAACTGACTTCTGGCCCCGGAGGCTCACTGACCTCTCGGGATCTTGGCTTCCTCTTCGTGTTGTGGGATAGTACTATGTGCTGCAGGGTGTTTCCCTCGCAGAGGAGCTGGGATCTTGCCGAGAATGGGCAATTAGGACCAAGGCAGAGATCCCATTACCAGAAGTGGAATACAAGATCCAGAGCTGGTGCCACAGCTGGTGGGACCCTAAACTCAGCCCTAAGTGTTGGGGCTAAGTGGCGCTGTTTGAAGTCAGGCCTACCTAGGGAAGAGGAAGGAGGCAGAGGAAGGCCAGGCCCCCCCTTTCCTACACCCAGCTTCTCTACTCACCTTGCTGTGGCTATCATTCACCATGCTTGACTCTCTGGGAATAAAATGAAAGCACAACAGGGCAAGGACAGCACTTCCTCACACACGCCAAGTCCTTCCGGGAAGGAGTCACTTCATGTGGTGGCATGGATTGCCTGTTGCTGTTTCTGCAGACTTTGGGTCACAGCGTGGGTAGGTCTGATCACGGGCTTCTACTGCTATGATGATAACCACCCAGCCCGTGGTTGTGGACACGCCTGTGCCCTCTTTGGCCTTCTTCAGTTCCATGCTCATGAGAGTTCTGAGAGGTGGAGCCCCACGCCCTGTTTGTGAATAATGCATGCACCCATGAATGGGTCAGAGAAGGAATGAGTGATCGGTCAAGGCTAAATGCTCTGTGTACTTGTTCATCTCCATGATCTGAGGCATGTCCGCCTGTTCCAGGTGACACTTGTGTAGCCTAGGCTCCCACCAGTCTTTGCCATTTCAGCTTCCTCAGAGTCTAAACAGTCTCCACGTCACCCTTTCCCCAGGTATTCCTGCCTATAGTCTGCAGAAGGCTCCAGGCTGTTGTGGCCTTGGCCACTGAAGTTTGGCTTCCTCATTCCCAGGGCTGGGTGCCATGGCTGCCTTTACTGGTGGCCCTTCTGTGTCTGGCCCTGGCTTTCACTCCAGGACTGCACCTGCACTCCCTGGGCAGCCCTACCCCATTTCCCCGGGGCAGGGTGGGGGGCTCCACATAACCGGGGTGAACTCACGGGGAAACAGCCCTTTGCATCCAACATGGTGAAGGCCAGAGGAGGTCTTGCAGGGGATTAAGTGTTCTTGGGGAAATTTTCCGGGCAGCCAAGATGTTCTCAGGGCAAGCGAAAATCTAGGATATATGTACCACATTCTGCGCCTTAAACAATAAAATGGGAAATAAATAGAAAAGCCAGGACCTAAAAGTACCCAACCACATGGAATCCAAAAATAGTTTCCCAAATATCAAGGAAGCAGGGAGGATATTCAAAGAAAGTAAGAGCATTTATGAAAATAATTAAAATGTAGATGCCCTAACAAAGTGTGTGGACTCAGGCCAAACCATCCTCAGAGGGAAAGTAATTTCTTTAAATGGCAATTTTAATGAAAATGCTAAGGGAACTTTAATGACCTAAAAAGTGAACAAAGAAACATAGATGCCTGTTCACAGAACAAGGGAGGAAGAAAGAAATACAAACTGCACAGAGAAATGAATTGGGAGAAATAAATTGAATGATTTGGGTTAATTCTGTGGAAAAAAATAAGCCTTACTAAATTGAAAAGCCATAGGAAATATTTTTAATAGAAAAAGAGAGAGAGAGAGAGAGAGAAGAGAAGCTGATGAAGCTAGAAAGCAAGAAGGACTGACAGAGCACTGAGAACTGCTTAGGGGTTTGAGGCCATGGCCTGTGCTGTGGGAAAGCTAACGGGTGGGAGGTTTCCAAGCCAGACTGTAGGACCCCAGGTTCACTGCTCCACTGGCTTTCAGCCAAGTTGCCCAAAACATCTTGTTGTGCCTATTTCCTTTTGCAAAATGGGGAAGATAACAAAAACCTGCCTCTTGGGTTTTCGCAGTTTGAGTGAGTTAATCTGTGTCACTTACGGCCCACGTGGCCTGGACTATTCTTATCCCCATCTTATGGAGAAAGAAAACAAGCAAACAAAAGTGAAGAAAATTGTCCGAGATTATTTGACTTTCTTTTTTTTTTTTTTTTTTTAAGATTTTATTTATTTATTTGTCAGATAGAGAGAGAGCGAGAACAAGCAGGCAGAGTGGCGGGCAGAGGCAGAGAGAGAAGCAGGCTTCCTGCTGAGCAAGGAACCCAATGTGGGACTCGATCCCAGGACCCTGGGATCACGACCTGAGCCGAAGGCAGTGGCTTAACCAACTGAGCTATCCAGGTGTCCCCAAGGTCATTTGACTTTCTCTGGAAGACTTTTCAAAGTAGTGGAGGACCACAGAGCTGTCATATAGTTGAAGAATCTGGAGCTCCGTTCCCCAAAAAAAGGAAGACTCAGGAAGGCGTGTCCCATGGGCCCTGGGGAACAGCTAGTACCCTGGATGGAAGCCAAAGAGAGGCACATAGTGATGGTTAGTTTTATGTGTCAACTTGACTGGACAGAGGGGTGCCCTGATAGCTGTAGAACATTATCTCCAGAGTTTCTGGAGGAGTTGGTGCTCAAATCAGTAGACTGAGTAAAGAAGGTCCCTCACCATTGTGAGTGGTCTTCATTCAATTCACTGAGGGCCTAACTAGAGTAACAAGGTGAAGAAAAGGTTAGTTTGCTCCCTCTGCTGTGCTGGAACATCCATCTTACTCTGACCCTAAACATTGGTTGGTGTTTCTGGTTCTCAGGCCTTTGGGGTGAGACAGTTAGGATACCCTGGGTTTTCCTGGGCCTCCAGCTTGCATATGGTAGATGGTGGAGCTTCCTTCTCAGCCTCCATTATCACATGGGCCAATCCCCCATAATCAAGATCTTATTGGTTCTGTTTCTCTGGAGAACACTGACAAAAACACACGTCCAATTCAATATGAGTGTGGTGGGTTAGATGTTTGTGCATTTCACCACCATTGTCTGTTTCCTAGAGTCTTTCCCCCTTTCCTTCTTGGTGTCCAAGTTTGGTAACGATGATGAGGTAATGTTTTTTTCTGGCTTTGGTATTTCTAAAAATCTTTGCCTATTAAGGAGATAATATTTTGTGCCTCTGGATAAAAAATGGCACCACTGAGGAAAAGAAGGGATTCTTCTAGAGGCTAGAAAAAAATCTTGGATGTTGAGGTGCATGTGGAGGGGGATGGGACAATGGAAAGACCAAGGTATGTGGTAAGAATGGAAATTCCAGCACTTTGGGCTCTAATAGAGCCTCAAGGCAAGTGAGGCCCCAGAGTAAGTGAGCACCAGATGGCACCACTGAGAACCCCATAAATGTCTTGTGCCCAGCACATTGCTCAGAGATACAGGCAGTTTCCTGGGACTCCCAGCAATGGCACAGGTGGGCTGGAGCCAACTCTCCATCTGTAGGAGCCACAGCAACAGGGATGTGGTGCCTCAGTGGAGACATCTGTGGACCCAAGATCGGGAACAGATGACACACTGCCCATCTTGGCAGACTCCAAATAAACAAAGAACTCAAGAAACAGGTGCTGTCTCAAACTAAGCCCTCCAGAACATAATCACAACCTTAGGGGAAACAAGAGGATCCCAAATGACCAAATTTAACTTTTCTATAACCTTAACACTATGAAGCTTTCAAATAAAAATTGAGTAGAACTGGGTTTGTAGACTGAGAGTCTGCTTTCTACGTTAGGAAAAATTTCCACCTACTAGTTATGGATACTAAATGTAGTTGGCTCACCATCTCTGGAATGTTTCAGCAGGGACTGGATAAGTCTTTGCTGAGGATGCCTAGTAGAAATGCATGTGCTGGCTAGAGACAGGCCTACGTTGTGACTCTGACTGCATGAACTGAAATAGGTAGAAAGGTGACAGCTGGCAAGAGGGACTCAGAGGGAAGACTGGAATTTTCTGACTCTTGAATGTCCCCTCCTATTGCCTAAAATTCACGGCCATTAATTCATTTCTGAGGGGAAAGGCCATAGGAGATACGGGGTTGGTGAAGGGAGATCGAGGATTTTGGAATTGGAGAGAAGGTGGTAATGACAAAGAGAGGGTCTGTGTGGATCAGTGAGGTGGGTTGGCCAGCATGCAAATACTCTTGGGGCCCGTGTGATTGAATGGGATTTGCACAGTTGAGGAGTCTGGCTTATGTGAGAACAGGTGTGTTGCAAGGAAGTGATGGCATGTGGTGTAGACTACAAGGATGATTGTTGGCAGACGTGAGGGTGCACATGATGTGGGTGCCAGGAGAAAGGGTGAGTAGGTGTGCAGTTTGGGTTGGTGTACGTAGCATAAGGCACCTGTGCTAGGGTGTGTTGACAGGTTAGGTGGTTTTCCCTCTGTGAAAGAATTGCCCCTTTAGTTAGTATTTGGAAACGTACCAGATTAATTTAAAATTATTTTATTTGGAATTCTGTGAGCTTTTTCAATCTGAGGACATTTGTCTCTCTTCCATTCTGGAATATTATCAGCCACTTTCTCTTTGAATATTATCTTTTATTTTCCTTATTATGGAACTCTCGTTAGCTGTATGTTGGAGATTCTTAAATCTATTCTTCAGGTCTGTTAACTTCTTTGTTATGTTTTCTCTCTCTTCTCTCTCTTTTCTTTGCATACTGTCTAGGTTATAAGAGATTTTTCACAGTTTGGTTTTCTCAACCATCAGTTCTCCTTGATTCTGTTCAATCCCATTTAGCACTTCTATCATTATTTGTCTTTATTTCAATGACTATACTTTCCAGATTTCTAATTTTTAGTATGTTCCTTTTCTAGTTCATAATCTCTAATAGTTGATCCACAACCTCCTACTCTTATTTTATGACTGTATCACTTCCTTTATCTCTTTAGGGATTTTAAACTCCCCAATTTCATGGTCCTTGTAGATCACTTTTCAATTTCCATTTTCTCAAGAGGTTAGTTCTCCCATTTATTGGAGGTGTCGACTTTCATTCCAAGTGTTATACTTTCTTATTTTATTCTCTTAGCTCTTGGGCTCATCTTACTATTTTACTTTTTGGGTTGCTATTTTATATGTTTTCTTTCAAATTTTCTTCTTACTTCATGGTGGTTTCCCAGATTCAGCCAGGCTTCCTGTGGTCTGCATCTCAGATCAAAGTCTTAGAGAGGGACTCAGAGATCTTGCCCTTTGAGAAATTGCAGTCACAGTCCTCAGACCTATGAATAGCAATGAGTAGCAACAAGTTGTACAATGCCAGAGGCACCATTTACAGGGAATAAATTGTCACCAGTGCCCTCTATAATTGTGCAATAAGATGGCCCTCATTGCAGCTCATTTCCAATCTTGAGAAATCTCTCCTATTGTCTTCTACCCCTTTTTGAGGCTCAGAGAGGTTAAATCACGTAGATGAGGAAATACACTGGAGAATGGTCTGAAGTCCCCGTGCCTTTTTCTGCTATTCCATGCTGCAACCCAGAACTGTTAAAGAAAACTCCAGAAAATAAGTAGGTCCTTGAAATTTGGCATTGGAGGTATTTCTAGGATCAACTGAAAATAGATTTCTAACATTTTTCCATGTATGGAGAGAAGGGATGATAAACATGTACTTGTTGGGGCTTTACTACATCCAGATTACCCCATGACTGCTGCAGTTGCTGGAGTAGCTGAGTTCTGGACACCAGAGACAAGAGTGTATGTGTATAGGGAGACTCATCTATGATTCTGCAGTTCCTTCCACCATGACCAATATTGAGTATGGCCACTCTCCTTCAGGCAGAATTTTCTCTGGATTTCGAACAACCCCAGGATTGTGTTACACTGTTATTGGGTGTGATTTTCCAAAACCATGCTACTTTGAGTTTGCATCACTGTCAGGGAGCCCTCCCCACAGCTTCACAGGGAGAGGATGGAGCCCAGCTGAGGACTTTGCAAACACACACAAAAACCCTTGCACATTTCCTCTCTGATATATGACCTAATGGGTTCAGTAACCCTGGAGATATTTGATATTGGAGTCACAAGTCCTCAGGGTCACTGGTTTACTGGAGGTCAGTGCTTGAAGTTGCTCCTGCTAAAATCCCACCACCAAACAAAAGATCTCAAGGCTACTGTGGAGACTGACTGCATGTTCAGCCGATCAGATCTTTGGGACAAGGGTTCAAATCTTTGGCTCAGTCTATTATATGCAGGGGGAGACCTACCCAGATGGTTTTTCCCATGCCTAGTGTGTGCCTGGCACACAGGTGGCTCTCAGTGACTAAAGAGGAACACTTTAACCCATGATAATAGAACTACCCAATATGACGATCCAAGAATGACAAAGAAATAAGGAGCAAAATGGTTCATTTTCAGTGGTTCCACTTCCAAATGATGACAATCTGGATGCACTCTGTGCTTTTCTGAATGTTTTAGTTCTGGAAAACTTCAGAGGTACTTGGCCCAGCAAACCCTCTCTTAATTTTTAAATCCTGTTCTATTTTAAGAGAAATGCAAGCTGCTTGGTTCTGATTCACTTTTACTTGATTTGTCAAAACACTCTTTTGTAAGAGGTGTTTGCTATCCAAAAATCCTTGTGACCCCTGTTAGAAACATTGCATCTTCAGGCAGGGAACTGGTTATTGCCAAAAGCTCTCCATCCAAATCCTGATTTCAGCTCTATGTCTCATCTCCCTGGAGAGCTCCCAGGTTCCTAAACAGGGCTGCCTGTCTTTCCCCATCTTTGAAAAGTAGACATGGACTTTAAAAGAAAAGGCTGTCCTCAGATCCCCAACCAAGCCTTAGAGGTTTGGCTAAAAACCTTGAACACTCTCCCCAGAGGAGAGTAAATACAGCCTTGTGAAAATACAGCATTTGTGTTCCTTTGACTTTATGTAGTTTGTATACTTGAAGCGTAATATGATAAATGAACGTGTTTTTCTGTGGTTACTTTTATTTAGTTAGCTGTATAAAGGTCTGTATTCATTTGAATGATATCTAACATGACAAATTATTCTTTAAAAAATACCTTAAAATTGGATCCTTTCAAAAATATTTTAAAATTGAGGAAGAATTTACATGTAGTGAGATGTCCAAGTCTTAAGTGCATAAATTAAGGAGTCTTGACAAATATATAGTCATCTAACCAATAATGTCGTCAATTCATAGAATATTTCCATCATCCCAGAAAATTTACTTGTGACCTCTTCTAGTCAGTTCCCATTACTCATAAGCAACTGCTGTTCTGATTTCTGTCACTGTGGTAGGCAGCTTCTCAGATTGGTCATAAGGATCACCACCTTGGTCTTCATGCCCTTGTGTGATCCTTTCCACTGGTGTATGGGCTGTGCCAAGTAACTTGCAATCCTTCTGAAGTTAGGTTACAAAGAGACTATGACTTCTGTTTTGCTCATCATCTCCTATGCTCTCTCCTGGAGCTCAACTCTGAGAGATGCCAACTGCCACAGGAGAGGCCCATAAGGAGAGGCCCACATGGCAGGGAACTAATGTATCCTCCCAACTGCCACCAAACACCTGAGACCTGCCAACAGCCACAACCAGTGAACCTGGGAACAGAGAGTCCCCCAGTCAAGCCTTGAGATGACTGCTGCCCTAGCCAATACTTTGAAGCAGCCTTGCAAAAGAGCCTAAACCAAAGGCACCAGCTAAGCTATGTCTCGACTCCTGACCTACAGAAGCTGAGATAATTCACCACTTGTTATTTTAAGCCAATAAAATTTGGAATAATTTATTATGCAATAATATATGATTAATACAATCACCACGGATTTGTTTTGCCTTTGAACTTCAGAAAAATGAAATCATACCGTATATATTCTTTTGTGTCTGGCTTCACTTGTTTAACAATATGTCTGCAAGATTTATTCTTGTTCTGTGGATCAGTAAATCATTCTTTTTCATTGATGAGTAAGTTGCATTGTATGAAATGTGACAATTTATTTCTATCCATTGTCTTGTTGATAAACATTTTGGTTGTTTTTAGTTTTCTGTTTTTTTTTTTTTTTTTGAATAAGGTCAAATAAAGGTGCTGTGAACATTCTTGTACATATATTTGTATGAAGATATGTTTTAATTTTTCTTGGGTAAATACCCTGGAGCCCAACTGCTGGGTCATTGTTGACTAACCTTAGAAGAAATTTTAAAGTGGTTTCCAAAGTGGCTGTACCATTTTGAACTTCTTTTTGCAAAGTGTCTATTCTAAGGCTTCCTCTACTTGTTTTGTTCTTCTTTATCAAGCTCCTTACGTGGAAACTTAGATCACCGATTTTAAATCTTCCTTCTTTCTAATATAAATATTTAAAAGTGTAAATTTCTCCCTAAGTGCAATTTGATTGGTATCTCACAAATGTTTATATGTTCTATTTTAAGTATCATTCAGTTTTAAATATTTCCTCTATTCTAAATTTTCTTTCCTCCCTTGTGGTAGATTATTTTTAACTGTACTACTTAATTTTCAAACATTTGGGATTTTTCTATTTATTGTTATGGATTTCTAATTTCATTATAGTAGGAGGATATACTTTGTTATATTTTAATATTTTCAAATGTATTGGGGCATTTTGTGGCCTGGCATATGATCTGTCTTGAGAATATTCCAAACCCACTCAAAGAAAATTTATGTTCTGCAGTTGTTTTGGTATGGTGTTTCAACAATATCAGTTGAATCAAGTTGGTGGTTAATTTTGTCCAACTTTCTATATCTTACTGGGTTTTTGTCTTGCTTTCTTAATTACTGAGAAGGTGTATTAAGATCTCCAACAATAATTGTACAGTTTTCTATTTGTTATTTTTTGCTTTATGTATTGTGAACTCTATTATATGATACACATAATTTGGGGATTGTTAGGTCTTCTGGATGAGTTCACCATTTTATTATTGTAATACTGTGCCTCTGTATCTCTGGAGATACTTTCTGTCTTGAAGTCTACTTTTTCTGATTTTAATATGGACATACTTGCTGTCTTATTTTTTTGTTTGCATAATGCATGTATTTCCATCCTTTTACTTTCAACCTCTTATGTATTTGTGTTTCTAGTGCATCTATGGTAGTCAGCATATGATTAGATCTGTTTTACTTTCCATTCTGATAAAGTCTGTGTTTTGATTGGAGTACTTAGTCCAGTTATATTTAATACAATTATTGACAGATAGCATTTAAATCTATCATTTGTTTTCTAGTTGTCCCACCTAATTGTATTATTTCTATGTTCCTAATTTTGGTCTTTTTTTGAGTTAATTGAGTTTTCTTGGGTATCCCATCTTAATTTCTTTTGCTCTTTAGTTATAAATGTTTGTGTTCATTTAAATGTTTTCTCTAAGGGTGATGATATGCATATTCAACTTACTATAGTTTATTAACTTCATATAAACTATGAGAACCTTAAGCATTGAAATTCCATTCTCTGTGCTATTATCACAATAAACTTCACATCCTTATATGTAATAAATATAATGTGATGTAATATAATGTAATAGAATAGAACATAGAGAAATAGATAAAGAGAATAAAGAGTCGTCATTTTGCTTTAACTAGTCATATATGTTTAACTGAATAAAAAATATACGACCTTTTATTAAGGCTATCCAATTTCAAAAATTTTATTACATACTTTATTTGATATTACATTGTCTATATATTTTATATCATTTAATAAAAAACCAAAATATATGTTTTTTATGAATACTATATATATTTTATGTTTAATAAACAATATATGATTAGTCAAAGCAAACATGATAACACTGCATTTCTTTAAATATTTTTTTCTTTTTTTAATAACATATAATGTATTATTAGCCCCAGGGGTACAGGTCTGTGAATCACCAGGTAACATTGTATTTTTTTATCTATATTATATTTACTATGTATATGGGTATAAAATATATGGTGATAATAACAAAGAACAGAATTGTCTATATACTTTAAATATAGTTGGAATTTTATATATGCATACAACAAAGAATGAAATTATATGCATTATATATAGTTATGTTGCTAGTTTTATAATTATACTTTCTAGTTTTCTACATAAATATTATATACTCATAACTATATCTATAAACTATTATCTATCATCATATCTATCTACCATTTCTATTACTATTCCTTTCCAGACACACAATTCTGTCTGTTGTCCCTTCCCTTCAGCCTGAAGAACTTCCTTTAGCATTTCTACTGGTTACAGAGTCTGTCAGTTTTCCTTTATGTGAAAATGTTCTTTATTCATCCACATACCTAAATTATAGTTTTGCTGGATATAGAATTGTGGATTGACGCTTTTCCCCCACCCAGCATTTACAAAATGTGTCATTATCCTTGGGCTTCCTTAGTTTATAATAAAAAGTTAGCCATCATTTTAACCATTGTTCTTTGTCTGTAATGTGTCCTTTCTCTTTAGTTGGTTTAAAGATTTTCCCACTATCTTTAACTTTTAGCACATTGACTATGATCTGACCAGATGTGATTTTCTTTGAATTTATCTTGTTTGTGGTTTGTTGAACTTCTTGAACCTATGTTTGTTTTCCACCAAATTTGGGAAAATTGAGAGCTTTATTTAAAAAAATTTTTTTTTCTGCCCCATTCTCTCTTCTAATTTCCTGGGAGTCAAACATATATACAGTAGACTATTTGATATCCCACAGGTGACTAAGGATCTGTTCTCTTTTTCATTTATTTTTCCTTTGCTCTTCAGATTTGAAAATACCAATCTATCTGCATCCACATTTAATATCATTCTTCAGCAGCCTTTTACCTTCTGTTATTCCTGTCAAATGCAGTTCTCATTTTAGATACTTTACTTTTCACTTCTAGAATTTTCATTTACTTCAATATGATATATTTTTCTTTAAGTTCTTAAACATATTTATAACAGCTACTTTAATGACCTTGCCTGTTATTCCACATCTGGATCACCTTGGATTCTCTTCCTATTGGCTCTTTTTTGTCTCTATTATGAGATGCGTTTTCCCATGTCTTTGATAATGGGCCCTATTTTCCAGCTTTTTCACATGTGAGAAATTTTTATTGCGAGTGGAGACTAGGAGATGCAGGGTGTCTGAGTTGAGTCATTTTCTTTCATAGAATGTTGAATTTGGTGGACAATCAAATCACGAGTGGAGTCTTTCTGTTCTGTTAGGTCTGGTTTTGGTGTCTATTAGGGCAAGGCTCTAAATGTTGTTTGTTGGTTTGTTGATTGTTTTGATTTTTCACCTAATTTCTTAACTTAGTTCTAGGCAAGGACCTTACTCAAGGCTGTGATCCTTACTCCTAGATCTGCCCTTTCTAGGTCTCAGGTGAATGTCTGAGGCAATCAGACTTATCTCTGAACTAACTGATTGGAACTGTAAAGGCTCCTAGCTCTGTACAACCTTGTGTCTTTACTCAGCTCTCAGCCCCATAGCATGTGATCACCTCTAGGTCATCTGGAATCTCACCCTACATATTCACAGCCTGGACCTCACAAGAGACCTGTGGGAGAGCCCCATGCAGACTTCTGGGGCTCATTGGGAAACTCCTTTTTCCCACAAGTACATGCTCCTGCCCGACAAATTCTAACCATGTTAGCATGAGTCTCCTCTCTCATTTTTGTTTCCTCAGCTTAGTGAAAAATTTTCTGCTTGTACCCCACCTCTGCCTTTCTGCCTGATGGTTGGAAGCTGTATCCTGGCAGAAAACAGGGTGAAGGCAGAACTCACCTCATGTGATTTCCTTTTATTACACTTCACAGGCCTATGGTTTCTTTGATTTAACACTTGAAAATAGCTTCATCATATATTTTGTCTAGTTATAGTTATTTTCTGCAAGAGGACAAATTTGGAACCAGTTGCTCTGTGATGATAAGAAGCAGAAATCCTGACTGATTATTTGTACATTTTGGTTCAAGTGCTCAATAATGTCTTTTACTAGCCATTTCCACTTGCTTTTCATTTTTGTCTCCTTGACATTTGTTTTTGGAGAGAGGTCACTCTGTCGCTCACATATGAGCTACTAAAAAGGTGCTGTGGAAAGAACATGGACTTTGAGAAAACCTGATTTAACATCCTAGCTTAGTCACCTACAAGCTTATGATTTCAGACCATTTAATGAATCAGTTTGGGTTTTAGTTTTCTCGTCCAAAAAAGGCGCAGTATTAATAATATGAATAGTGACACTTATGACTTATATTTATAGAAGGCTAACTCTGTGCCAGGAATTTTTCTAAGCGATTCAAACTTGAAAGTTCTTTGTTAGGATAGACATAATGATATGTGTAATGGTTAAGTGGCCCTGGGGATTGGGAAGAGCAAAATGAAAGACTCTGGGACTCAGGTGGGGTCTGACAACCCCAATGACCTATCTTTGCCTGCATGTTATCAATTGATGCTCAGTCCTCATTGTGGTGGTCCCATTTTATTCCAACCACCAATCAGGGGGATCATATGCCTTCTCCAAGGCATGAATGAGTGAATGACTTGTAAATGTGGGCAAATGATGGGCTGTGCACATTACTTGCTAGTTTTCTATATGAATATATTAGCCATGGTATTAGACCAATTTTAAGTTCTCACTAATACTTGTACAGTGATCAAATATTTGAATGATTAAAAATGTGAAGCAATAAGGAAATTATAGAAGATGGGATTTAAATAGCAGTTCTTGGGCTAGTGAATTTTGTTTTCTTGTTACTTACCAAAGTAGAGAGTAGCAGCTTTCTTGACCAACACTGGAATAAACCTTAAACCTGGTATGAATCAGTATAGTCCAGGTTACCTTCACTAACAAACAGTGCCTAAATCACAGAGATTTAACACAACCAACTTTGTTTCTCACTCATATAACATGTCAAATTCAGGACATGGAATTATGCTCATTGTAGTTTTTCAAGAATATGAGGTTATCAAGACTAATTTTTTTATATGGGCTTTCATAAGCATTGAGACCAAGGAAAAAGAACAGGGCATTTTTGTAGTCTTTTAAGGGCTCTGCACATTTCATTGTCCAAGCAAGTCATTTAGCCATATGTTACTTTACATGTGGGTAGGGAAACAAATTTTAGCATGTACTTGTGGTGGAAGGCTGGAATATTTGTGAATGGCCCTATTGACTATACTGTCTCTTAATGAGTTTCATCGAACTAGCTTGAGCCATGTCATCCACACCTGCATTTGGCAACACCTAATATTCACAGGTGCTTTTGCTAAGGAATTGCAATGCCTGTAAAATGTCATTTGTCTCTTGGACCTATGGTCTAGGTGTCCTCCTTAAAACTCTCTTAACTAATAAGAATGTCATTTCAGCCAAAGCTTATGTCCACCACCATTTTTCTAATAAAGATTTTTAAAACTTTAAAGTTACATTTTAGCTAATGAAAAAAGATGCTACAAACACAAAAAGTTAAAATTTTTGTCATAAAATTTAGACTATGTGCTTTCTTTGGTTTCTAATTTCTTCAAAACTTTCTTAAGTAAACTGATGATTATAATTTCATATAAATCTTCATTCATTTATGTATTAGTTCAACAATATTTTTTCTGCCATCCATAATCGTTACCAAATTTTCTTACACTGTGTGTGTGACAGAAGTATCACAGAAATGTCCAACTTACTGATATGTGAGATGTATGGTTCACAACTTAGTGACCAAGTTTTTCCATCAGAAAGAGCCAGAGTAAACTGCAAACCACACAGTGAGAAATGGATTGATTTGAAGGTGTCTGGAAAATAAATCTTGAATGTTTGCTTCAGTTTAAATATTTTAGTAAGACCTATCCACTGAGACTCCAGGTCCTGGTTTTAAGAACATGAATTTCATGGACATTTTCCCACCTAGCACTGCTGAGAATACTTGTTGTTTAGGATAAACATTGCTTTGCCAGTCTCACCACATCTGGTTGTAAACACTACTAATACAAGATTACAGAAAGACATTCATTTATAGAGAAGCATGCAACAGCCATGAAACCTGTGGATGTTTTGTCAAGACCAAAATTCTACTCAAATTCCCATTCTCCATAGATTTATGCATATTTTCATAAGCTTCCAGGTAGGAAACTTTGAGGGCCATTTTGGGATCCAAATCCGCTGAGATATTCACACCTGTGAGGTAGCATCATTTCAAACACCATCAAAACAATCTCTGTCCTTCTCTCTCTTCATTGTGATTTCATCAGGAAAAATGCTATCCCATTCCTAGAAATGCTCCCATCTTCATATTCCCATGATAACTCACTCTGTTTTCCTTCTGCCATTACTATAACCAGCAGGGTGTCAGAAGCCTCTATTTTGTGGCTGACTTTTCCTTTGTTTCTATTGGTAAGAGAGCCCATTTCTGGACCTAATACCATGTTACTGACTCTCCAAAACCTTCATGTTGTGCATGTTCTTTTAGAAGAAGAAAGTTCAACTAAAAAATCAAAAACAAAAAGAACATTAGATGTTCTCTCCTGGACAAGATGGCATAGACCTGTTTCTCCTTACTCCTTTCCACTAAGGACAACAATAAGCCTTGAAAACAATGAGGAGGCAACCAAAGGAGAATTCTGAAAGGTGAAAAGGGGAAGGCAAACTGTTTAGGAGCCTCAGGATGGGAGGAAAAACATGAGAGTGGGTCTGGTAACCCCCTCACGCGAAGCAAGGAGATCCAGGCCTAGGACTTCTCAGCAGTCAGTCTACCCACAGAAGGCAACCCAGTAGGCTTGTCCCCACAGGGGGCAGTCCCTCCAGGCACTACACCAGGCAAATTCTGTGGACAAGCATTCTTTTCCCCTACTAAGCCCAAGACTCTCCTCCCCCAAGAAATTCCAGAAAACCTGGTGGCACTGGCAGAGAGATACCGCGATGACACGCTCCCAACTCTGGAAGCTTCTTTGTCCCCTCAGGCTCAAGATTCCTCTCCCTCAGTGAGAGACACTGGGGTACAGGGTAGCATCAGCAAGAGGATCCTGTCACAAAAAGCACCTGACCGGGAAGTGCTTTCCATCCACCATAGGCAAGAGAAATCTCCCCAAAATGCAGTTCAGAGACTTCCATTACCCATGTAGTCGTACCAGGTCACTCAGTCTGGGTAAATTCCTTCTTCCCTTCCCTTCAGGTAGCACCAGCATGAAACAGTGGGAGCCTCAGAAAAATGAGATTAACTGAGTAAATAAAAATAATATCACAAAGATTTTGAAAATTATATCACCATTGGAACCACAGATGACAAAGTAGGTCAGGCCTTTAAGCTAAACATAAACAGGGACGCTGCCTGCTAAAACACAATGTTTAAGTAGAATTTAAGAGTATTAGAGTTGCCAAAATGTTCAGGGTACATTCTAAATCATCTATTACAGTGAGAACCTGGAAAACCACAACCCGAATGAGAAAAACAATCAAATGATCTTAACACTGAGAAGAATCAATTGTTGGAATCATCTGACAAGTATTTCAAAGCAACCATCATAAAAATGCTTCCATAATCAATTATGAAATTTCTTGAAACAAATGGAATAATAGGACATCTCAGCAAACCAATAGGACTTACTTAAAGGAACCAAATAAAAAATTATGGAATTGAAAAATACAGTAACAGAAACTAAAAAGAAAAAAAATGCTAGATGAACTCAGTAGTAGAGTGAAGTTGATAAAAGTTAGGATCAATGAACTTGAGGACAGCTCTATAGAATTCACTCAATATGACAACAGAGATAAAATAGACCAAAAAAAAAAAAAAAAAGAATAGAGTTACAGAGACCCTTTGAACAATAATGAAAGATCCAATATTCTTATTGCTGAAATTCCAGAAGAAGAGAAAAAAAAAATGGGCCAAAAGCTTGAAAGATTTTCAAAGTTAGCACAGCTTTATAAAGTTGAGCAAACTCAAAAAAAGATAAACTCCAAGAAATCCAGGCCAAGACTCAACATAACTCAGCTTTTGAAAATTAAAGGGTTGGGGCACCTGGGTGGCTTCAGTTAGGTAAACCTCTGCCTTAGGCTCAGGTCATGATCCCCGGGTCCTGGAATTGAGCTCTATGTCAGGCTCCCTCCTCAGTGGAGACCCTGCTTCTCCCCTCCCTCTCCAGATGCTTGTGCACAGGCTCTCTCTCAAATAAATTAAAAAAAAATCTTTAAAAAAATAAAAATTAAAAAATAAAGATAAATTCTTTTTTTAATTTATTTTTTTTAAGATTTTATTTATTTTTATTGACAGAGATCACAAGTAGGCAGAGGGGTAGGCAGAGAGGGAGAGGAGGAAGCAGGCTCCCTGCTGAGCAGAGAACCCAATGCAGGGCTCTATCCCAGGACCCTGGGATCATGACCTGAGCTGAAGGCAGAGGCTTTAACCCGCTGAGCCACCCAGGCGCCCCTAAAGATAAATTCTTAAAAAGAGAAAATTAAAGGGAAAAACCTTGCATTAGCCAGAAGGAAACAATACATTTCCTATAGAGACCACCAATTTGATTTAAAGTAGGATTCTCTTCCAGAACCCTGGAAGCCAGAAGAAAGTGTTACAGCATTTTCTGAGTTCAGGAAGAAAAGAACTCAATTGTGAATTCCATATCCAGCAAAGTTCCTTCGGGAATGATGGAAAAATGAAGATATTCTCATACAAAGAAAAATGTAAATGAGTTTGTCATCCGTAGACCAGCCTTAAAAGAAATGCTGAAGGAAATTCTTCGAACAGAATGTAAACGACAAAGAAAGGAATCTTGGAGAAGTATCAGGAAGCTAGAACAGCAGAAAAAAGGAATATGGGCACATCCTATGATCTTTCTCCTGAGGTATACAAATTATATTTGATTATTGAAATAAAAGTTATAATACCATCTGATATTCAAGACAGAGCTATATAAGAGAAAGAGCCTGAGCAAGGCCGGAGGGGGCGTGGGTGGACTGACCACGGAGGAGGCCCGGCATCCCTGGCCTGACTCTGAGTCAGTGACCTGGTCAGCAACCCCAGACAGCCTGCCATGGTGACCCTTCCTCCGTGCCACACAATTAGGGTTATATGTCCAGAACAGGGTAAGGATAAGAATTAAAACAAAATGAGAATAGACAGAAGAAGGCATGCATTTAAATCCTTGCATTCGTTTTTGTTTTTGTTTTTGTTTTTGTTTTTGGTAACTGATGCCTTTAATGTGATTGCTCAATTTGTAATCATTGTAATATTTTGCAAGTTTTTTTTTTTAATTTTAAGATTTCTGAAAAGATTTAAGATTTTCTTAGGAGAATCTGTCACGTTAGGCTTCTGATTTTAATTGAAGGATAAAAAGCGTTTACATTTGTTATATTTAAAAGTTTAGGGAAATTTAATTTGTTAAGTGATATCTATGTAGTTTAAACTAAGTATGTGGTGGCAGGTTTATTTAATATTTAAAGAAAACCTAACTGATACATTCACACAGTAAGTAAATGGGATATTATCAGAGTACAAATTGTAGGAATACTACTTTCCATGCATTAAAACTTCCCAGAAATTAAATAACTTATCAATAAAAGAGAAGCCAAATAATCATAGTTCTTACCACTGTTATTTCCGTCTATTTGTTGATCATCTCTTTTGTGTGTTTAGGGACAAGAGAGAGAGCTGGTCACTACTAATGGCTTTCTAGCAAGGGTTTCTCCAGCATGGGGATCTTTAACTCTGCCACTGGGTTTCTCGGGGTCTTAGTTTTATCATCAGTAAAATGGAAATTAATACGAGATAAAATAATATGATATAATAAATAATAGAATAGAATACATTTGGTTCCAGAGTTCCGGGAAATATAAAGAGTTAATACCGGTTAAATACTTATGCTGGGGACTACCCCATAGTTAGTACTCAGTGCAAGTTATTTATTATTATTCATTATTGTTATTAGCAATAACCCCTGGGAATCTAGGCAGGCTTCTCAAAAGGGGTGGTGCCAGAGTTGGATTGTGAAGGGGAATAGTAATGTTTTCAGTACCATTTAAGATTGGGGAGAGCATTCCAGGCAGAAGAAACAGCAGGTGCACAGGTCCAGAGACAGGAGATGCATGTGGGCCTTCCCGGAAATGCAAGCATGTTGGTACTAACGGGTCAGGAATGGAGGGAGAAGAGGGCGAGGGCCCTGTGGGGGCTGCAAATGGAGGCGGGGGCCATAGCCTGGGCCCGGCAGGTCAGAGCCTGCAGACCTCCATTAGGTTTGTGGATATCTTCTTAGGGGGAGCACAGTCTATGAATATTTGGTAACTTGGTGGCTTTGTGTCTATAATTTTCAGTCTCTTTTATAGTGGTGGTTGGCATTTGAAAGACATTTTGCTTGATTCAAATGTTTTCCTAAGCTGGGGTCCTACAGGATAACTTTGACTAAGATTCTTGGTCACCAGAAATTCTAATTCAAAAGTCCTACTTGCTCCCCTCGCCCCTCTCCCTCTCTCTCTCTTTCTGTTTCTCTGTACATAGATTCACACATACTCATATGTCTAGGCTAAGACGTTGTGCTGTATTATCCAGACTGCCAAAATATACATATATTTTTTTCAAATAGACAGCACATTTCACAAGCTTCCGAAATACCACTATGGGCAGTGAGTGTGGTGGGCAGGGGCCAGCTCCACAGGCGTGGAGGCTGTGAGCTCCCCGGGCTCCGGATTGAGGGGGCTCTGTGTACCCTTCAGTGCTCTGCTGTTACCGTCTGGAGATTCTTAGTGACTTTGTACCAGAGGCCCCGCATTTTCATTTTCCTCTGGGTCCTGCAGATCCTGCAGTCGGTGCTGTGCCTGGGGCACTGGTTATTAGCTGATTCTCCTCATTGACAGGTAGGAAAACGGAGGTTGGGGTGCCCATCATCTCCAGTTGGGAAGTGGAAGATGGATGGGGCCAGCCTGGCTGACGCCTTTTTATGGTGCGTGGAGGTAACCAAGGGCTGTATTTGAGTTTGGGGGAGAGATATAATTAGTTCCAACAGTTTTCCTTAAATCAATAAACAAATGTTCCCCTCACCAGGAGAGTCCCTTCCAAGGGGTTCCTGCTGTGGGCTTTTTGAGGCCTTTTTCCAGCAGCAGCTAATGTCTTTGTACCTCCCCCGCCAGGATTCCGGCTCTGGGACTGGCCAGGGTTTGGCCTGCTGAGCCCAGAGTCAGGTGGTACAGAGCCAGCTTAGGTCCTGCCTGGTGTACGACGTGAGCATTCAAGGTGGGAAAACCCAGATTCCTGGGTGGGAGGCTCTGTCCAGGCTGCTGTCCTGGGTGCCCACAGTGGTGGCCACACCCACACGTGGGGGCTCAGATGTGGCTGCATCCTTGGTGGGGGCTGGCGGCGGGCAGGGACCCCTGACTCTCACCCCGGGAGGCCCCTACTCCCCCTACCATCAGAGGCCCCTCAGGGGATCGCTTAGGAGAGCAGGTCCATGTCCCTAAGCAGTGAGCTCAGAGCAGGGGCTCTCCAGCAGCCACCGCTTCCCCTCAGGGAGGCTCCGACAGTATCGTCCTTACCGCAAGGGCTCTGGAACGTGTCAGCTTGGCTGGATTGAGCTGCATTTCCAGAACTCATTTTCAGCTATGTTTCTAGATAGGGCGGCTCTTGGGAAGATTCTTGGGAGGCTGGGAAAGTCTGCTGGGAAGTGGCACAGACATCCATGAACCCGTCTGCTGAGGGCTGGTGTGTTTCCCCAACCCCGCGATGGAGGGCCCGGGACACCCCTGTCACCAGGCCCGGGGCCGCACAAGGGACACAGTTTCAGATCCCTTTAGTGGGCTCTGGTCTGCTTGTTGCACCGTCTCCCCTACACCCTGCCCATGTGGACCGCAAGTTCTTGCGGCTGCTGTGGGGACGGCAGCCGGAGAGACCACATCGCCACACCACCTTCCATGACAGGGCGAGGTCGGTCCCCTACGCCAAATAAACATGTATCTCTCATGGGTTCTGCTCCTTTGGGGGAGCCCAGGGGCCCCTTCAATCCCATGGGAACCAGGCTCCCTGTAATTTGCACTTGGGGGCCCTAACTTGACTTCTGGGTGTCCTAAGAAACAGGCCTGGTCTCTCCGCTGCCTCAGACTTCCCACTCTTCTCCAGCCTAGAGCCCCTCAGGACCTTCCGATGACCTGCTGAGGCATGTCTGAGTCCTCTCAGAGCTAGTGCTCCTGTGCCCCGTCTTGCTGTCCTCACAGGAAAACCCAGAACTGGGCCCAATCGTCCAAGTGAGGCCCTTGCTTTTGTAAGTCCTTACTGCAGCCCCTTCACCTAGAGCTCAGATGAAACAAGTATCAGTGACCCCCAGTTCCTGCCTGAATTTACAAGAACCCGTTCTTTCTCCGACCGCAGGAGAGAGTGGCCCTGGGAGAAACCTAACCCGCTCCGGCTCTGTTTGGTTTTCCTCCCAGGGCTTCAATGCCAGGCCGGGCTGGGCTGCCTCTGTCTCATTATCAGCGATCAGGCCTCTTGGGCTTGGCAGGCCGTCTACTAGGCTCGACACGGCGCCTTCTGTGGGTTTGGGCTGCAAGGGGGCCATGAGGGCCTGGCAGCGGCCCCCCTCCCGGCTTGGGAGGCCCCCAAAGTCGTGCCTGCTCACCCTGCCCCTGGCTCCCCTGGCGAACGTGGAGTGAGCCCCTAGCTGGGTGAGTCTGCACCTGGTTCTCCGAGGCTCACTGGCTTCTGAAGTCACTGCACATTCCAGACCTGAGTCTCACCTTGCCCCATGGCTCAGGGCTCTGACAGATGTAAAGAAAGAACTAGGAATGGATGCATCCATTTGATACGTTTCCTCACTAGGCTCATCGAAGGCCTGGGATTCCATCTTGTGGCCTTACTTATCTGCCCAGAGGAATTGTTCAACCCTCAGTTCAGGCTTTTTCATTAAAACAGTGAGGCAGAAAAAAAAAATACAAAAACAAAACAGTGAGGCAGGAGCATCTGGGTGGCTCAGTGGGTTAAAGCCTCTGCCTTCAGCTCGGGTCATGAGCCCAAGGTCCTGGGATGGAGCCCCACATTGGGCTCTCTGTTCAGCAGGGAGCCTGCTTCCCCCTCTCTCTCTGCCTGCCTCTCTGCCTACTTGTGATCTCTCTCTCTGTCAAAATAAATAAATAAAATCTAAAAAAAAAACCCAACAACAACAACAAAAAAACAAAAAACAGTGAGGCAGTGAGATGGATTGCCTGGCAATCCTGTCTCTGGATTCCCCAAAAAAGCCAGCCAACCCCCCAAATCTAGGCAGAGGCCAGAATCCCTTACCCTCGGTCCACAGACGCCTTAATTTCTGGACATAAACATACAGTGTCTGCACTTGTCAAGCTCTCTCCCTTTTCTTCCTGTGATTTTCATGACTCTCTTAGCCTCAGAACAATGATCTCTTCCCAGACAACCAATCCCAAGGAAACCCAAGATATTTAGGGGATCCCAGAAGAGAAATTTTAGGCCACTGTCAGGACCATGGAGAGGCTGACTCACGTTCATTTAGCATTGTTCCAGGCACCGACTCTGGCTCCCGCCCTGTTGGGAGCACCATCCGCCCTGAGAGTGACATCAGTGACTGCGTGTGTCTGTCCCCAGACGATCTCTGTGGGAATAGATTCAGGCAGGTATAGAGGATTTGCTTATAAACTTCTGCGAGCTTCTACAACTTGAATGTGTCTGAGAGACTGGGCCTCAAAATGGAATTAGCCCTTCTCTGATGAGTCATGGGAAATCATGGGAAGCACCCTCTGGGAGTTCTTGTGGGCCCTGTGGGACCTGCCCTTCCCCCAACCTGTGCTTCCAGATTGGCTTAGAGAGTCTTCAAGTTTCTTCAAGAGGTGAGGTGAAAGGCCAAGAAATCAGTTCCTCCTACCCCATCGGCTGGGGTGGCCATCCTCCCCGAGGGCTGGGGACCTCGGGTCTGGAAAGCTGCCAAGTCATCATCCCCCACATTCATCCCAGCTCCTCCTAGGATCTGCCCTAGCTGCTTCGAGAATCTGACACCACGTCTCAGCTGGGCCCTGCAGAGCAGTGGCTCTCCCGTGCCTGGGCCCTTCTGCAAGGGTGAGAGAGGCTTGGCCTAAGCTTGGAGCGCTCCTAACCCCCTTGCCATCCTTGCTTTGCCCCCCCCCCAACCACCATTTGTCTTCAAACAAACAAACAAACAAACAAACAGATTTTGTCAACTTGTTTTCTCTCCCACGCCAACCAGGGGGCCTTTCTTTATGAAGTCACAGCTTCGGGGGCTCGCCCATCTGTTAACCAACTGTCTGTGGCAAATGAATTCGTGCTTCCATTAAATGGAGAAGATCACGGAGGCCAATTTGAGAATGATGGACTCTGAGAGGTGGATTTAGGAAGGTACCCCGTGGAGGCCAGGCTCCTGTAGGCGTAGGGACCCCTCTACTTCTGTTCTCGCCTTTCTGGCTCAACCATAGTCCGTCGGGTATTGTCTCCTCATGCCCCTGACCAAGGGTATTGCTCTCCTCCAGGCAGAGAAGCCTGAGGCCCAGTGGCCTGAAGCTGCAGGCTTATGGACTCCTGGGTGTGTCCAGAACTCTTGGCCCCACTGAAGTTCCCTCCTCAGGAGGTCCTCTGCACAGAGAACATGACTCCTAAAACAATCCTCCCATGAGGTGCTATAGTTCCAGAAACAACTTACCACATTGCAGAGGAAAATTTACTCTGTAATCAAAGTTTCAGTAACACAAGAGCCTTTCCTACCCCACACTGTTGAAGCTTAGGATAATAACTCAGTGATTTCTTAAAAAAAAAAAAATTGTGTTGACACATTTCTATTTCTGGCCAAAAAAAGAAAGGAGAGAAAGAGAAAATACAAATGCAATTTTTACCCAAGCTCAGAAGAAAACCCGAGACTGTGTTTCTCCTCTGGTCAGCAGGATTTCTGGGTTGTGATTTTTGTGGTGTGAGGGCAGAGCCTCAGCAGGGCCGGCCGAGCACTTTCCAGGACCCTTGACCTAAATGAGAAAAGTACAGTGAGGACCACGAAAAGGCACGGACGAATGCAGACACAGGATTCTGGAACAGCGTCTCCGGCTGGAAAGGCCCAGCACTGGGAAGTGAGGCTTAGGATCTGCTGATCCCAGCAACTGGCACAAATGTGGCCAGGGCAAGTGACAGGCCCTCTCTCACCCTCTCTTTTCCTCTCTGTGAAAGGGGTCTTTACAGTCCTTATGAAATCTGAGAGCAGATGTCTGGTCTCCTTCTTTTGTCCCACTGTGGGAGATGGGGGTCAGGCATCATCTTTACCTTGGTGTCTTTTTTGTGCCCACCCCACTCTCGAGACATGGGTAGCCAGTCCTCCCCCGCAACAAAAGCAGTAGGGCTCAGCCCAGAAAGCTTGCAAGACCAGCACGGGGCAGTGAGCTAGTAGGGAGAGCATCCCTCAGAAACGAATAGCACAAAGGACCACTGTTCACCAAGCTCGTGCCATGTGCCAGGCACACACTTCATCCTCACTGCAGCTCTGCGAGGCCAGTGTTGAAAATCAGGTCCAGAGAAGCTTGGTAACATGCCCAGGGCATCCAGCCAGTGGACCCAGAGGGCCCTCACCACTTCCTGAGCTGCCTACTCGGGAGGCAGCAGAAGGCCCACCCCACAGGGGTCCTGGGGACAGTGCATGTGTGTGATCTAGCTGCAGACAGCCTGGGTGCCCTCCCTCCCTGGAGCCAGAGGCTGGCGGATGAGAATTGCCTGGGTCGCGAGGACCCTCTTTTTCAGAACTCTGCAGTCACTGGGACCCTGTTTTCTCCAAATCTTGAAGATTTGTGCAGGAATCCACACAATGATCTCCAAAGTTGGTGTCATCCACTCCCTTTTTCCAGGATTTACCATGATACGTATGGAGAACTGAGCCCCAGAGAAGTTCAGTGACAATCCAAGGTCACCTGATAAGTGAGTCAACCCAGCTGTGCCTCACGGGAATGCTGATGGACGGGCCATCCCAGCCCTATCAGGGGACAGAGCTGACTTCACCCCACCATGGTGCCACTAGGAGGGGCTAACAAGTAGATTGCAGCAGCAAACTCACCAGGATAAGTGTAGAACATAAATGACACCGTCCCTGACACCTAGAAAGTGTTTGTGAAATTAGCAACTAACACATGCATTCTTATTATCCTGCAAATAAAACAGGTCCTGTTGCACGGGTACGAACCCTTTTACCCTCACCTCAGGCAAGGGGGTCATCTCCGCCTACAAATGACACAAAGGAGACTCAGAGCAGTGGGCTCATCCAAGGATCCAGGGGACCGGGACTAGAATCCAAGGGTTTGCGCTCTGACAGGCCAGTTCCACGGCTCTCTCTCTCCCTCTCTTGGAACCTGGAGACAGAGCGGAGGAGGCCCAGCCTGGCAGAGTGGAGGGAAGTACTTTCAGGGCAGAATGCCACCAACTGTGGGAGGGTCTGGGGGTGAGAGGATGTGGTGCATTTTAAGCCTGACATATTTCATTTTTGAAACTCCCCCTGACGCTCTCCAGATGCAGGAAGTGGTTGAAGTGCACATTACTCACAAGCCATCCCTGGTGACTGACTGGACAGTGAAAGAAGGAAAAGCAGGTTAAGTGTGGGGGACGTTTACCTGCTGGGCAAAAGGCCATGAGATGTCCTTCACCAACATTTTGGGGAGGTCCTTCTGAGGGTTGCTGGCGTCCCTACCCCCTTGTCAGACGATCTTAACCTCATGGCTCTGAGACACGAAAGACAGAGCAGGCCAAGGAGGCAGAGTCCACAGCGGGACAAAGCAGCCATAGGCCATAGACCTCTGATTATGCCTTGTCAAAGGGTGTGTTTTTAAAACAATATCCAACACACAATATTCCATTTTTACTTCTCAACCCACAGGTTATCCCAAGCTGGCCTGGTCCTCTGTGCCCAGGACCCCAGCCAGTCAGCCCACCTCCCTGAGGCTAGAGCATATCAGGGACCAACACACCACCCCCAGCTGCCCGAGTTGGGTGGGTAAGTGCCCAGTCCACTGCTAAGCAGACTTGGGGGTCTGTGCTGGGTCTTCAATGTCCAGAGCAAGAAAACCCTGTTCTTACTGGGGTCTGGCCCACCTCCTCAGCAGGGCAGGCTCTGGGGGCAAGAGTTCTAGAGCTGCTGCCTGGCTGGATGGCCCAGCTGAGGTCTGGCCACAACTTGCTGGGCCTCCGTTTCTTTATTCCCAAGCAAGGACAGCTACCTCCCTGTAGGATTGCTAAGAGGCTGCTCTGGGGGCAGAAGAGGAAGTGGGAACCCAGGTAGTTGGTGTCCTACAGGGGAAGGAGGCAGAGAATAGAAGGGAAGCTAAGAGATGGGAGAAAAAGAGTGGCGGCAGTCAGAGGGAAGGAGTCTTCGCTGCCCGGGGGGGAAATGGCCGCTGCTGGAGAACTGGCTTCTCCAAGGTCAGTAGAGGGCACCACCATCCTTGAATAGGTATGTCAGAGACCCTGTGATCCTTGGCATCTTGCTCTACCAAGACCCATGCCCAGCCCAGCCCAGGGCTACTGTGTCATCTATGTCCCTCCATGCCCACACCGTCCATTCTAGCCCAAATCCACCCCCCCTGTCTTAGGCCCACACCAGCTTCCCATGTGGCAGCTACACGTCGTTCTAAGTGGGCTGCTCCTTTCTCAACCCCTTCTAGGTTTCTTATGGCTAGTGGGATGGAGAAAAATCCCTGACCCTGGCTAGAGGCTATTTGTGGACTGCCCTGTCCTCCTCTCTAGTCTTCCAAAACTTTTCTTTCCTGAATCATCACCACACTCCCACCTGTCCTAGGGCCTTTACATATGTTGCTGTCATCACTCAGTTCTCCTTCCTTTTCCACTTCACATGGTTTTCTATCTTGTTTTTCAGATACTTGGTCCTCCCTAATGAGAAAACAGTCCTCAAACATGTTTGTGTACACGCAGGCAACAGGCATGCTCCATTATGGCATTTTCCACAGCTGTACTTTTTTATTTGGGGGTGGGGAGGGATCCTTTTTGATTGATACCTGTCTCCTTTTACCACTAGAAGACGATCTTCATGAGGGCCGTAGCGCCTGTATCCCAAGGCCCCATGCCAAACTCAGGAGGAGGAGCTGAATGCTGGAACATCGGGCCCATAGGGTCTTACTTAAGTACTCAGATTCTATAGCTTTTGACCATCTTAGAGGAGAGGCTTTCGTGTAGTCTAACTATTATGTTTCCGTGAAATGGCGTGTGTAGAAAGTCAGCCCCTCTTTGCTGTGGATACACCTCTGGGAGTCCAGAGAAGATCTGAGGTTTGTGTCAGGAGCAGAAACAGGAGCAGAAAGCTGCTGAAGGCGGCCTTCCCTGTTGGGGTTCCTGAGAGCACACACTTGGCAGTGGCTGGGGTCAGAACTTCATGACAGTGTGAATCACAACCATGGAGTTATGCCTGGTCTCCTCCTGAAGTAGGGTCTGAAACTATAACCTAGAGCTCAGATTTCAAAACCACAGCGTGACAGGCCACACCTGCCTTCAGGGCCTTTGACCCCTTTCAGCCCAGCGAGCAGGGAAGACCATTGGCTCCATCTGGAGAGCAGGGGAAGCTCAGGCAGGTCCTGGATGATGTTGGAGCTTTGCTGGCAAGCAGGAAAGACGGCCTCTGGGAAGACCCAGGGGAGCACTTGGGAGGGGGTTCAGGTAAAGGTGGGGAAGTGTAGAGGATACACATGGCATATTTAGTACATCTTGTTGGTGGCCTTTGACGGAAGTGCCAGAAGGGGCTCAGCTGTATGGTAGAAGTGCAGACTGAATCACAAAAGGATTTAGAACAGACTCTGCTGTAGGAACTATGACTTCGCAGCCGTAGAGAATCTCCCAGAGGGTGTAGGAGAGGCCTGGGGCAGGGAGAGAGGATGAGGCTGTGGCCACACTCCAGTACAGACAGGGAAAGCCTGGCTAACGGAGGGCAACAGGGACAGAAGGGCAAGACAGAACCCAGCATCCCACTCCCACCAGCTACAGGGGGACTGATCTCATTGCTGGCTCAGGACTGAGCTAACCTCACAGCAGAGCCTACAAATGTCACAAGTAGCCATGGACCCACATGCCCTGGTTTCACCCACTGGCCCCACCCAATGGGTAGCAGCAGACACTGGGGATCTCCTGTGTGAAGAATAAACACCTACTGAAAAATAGGTTTACAAGCTGTGGTAAGTGTAGGGAAGGAATAGAATATACGGTGCCTTGAGAGAAAAAGTTGGGGTGGGCGAGTGTTTAATAGGGTTATGAGTCAGAAAAGGGCTCTCTAAGGAGGTAGCTTTAAAGCCAAATCCTGAGAGACTGTAGGAGTTGGTAGGTGAAGTGTGGGAAAACCTTCCAGCAGAGGGAACCACATAGACGGAACCCCTGAGGAGGTGAACCACACCTCCACCTGCTTGGAGGACTGGAGAGTGAACAGTGGCACAACTCAGTACCTGAGGGGCAGAAGGGGTGAAAGATGAAGAGGCAGCAAGGCCCTGATGGCCTTCGAGAGGCCTTGGGAGGCCTGGGGAGGCCTGAGTTACCTAGAGAGGTCCTGTTGAAGCCTGGTGAGGTTCTGATGAGACCTAGTGAGGTCCTGCTGACTGAAGACGTCCTGGAGAGGTCCTGAGCAGGTCTTGGGGAGACCTTGAGGAGGTCCTGTTGAAGCCTGGGTAGGTCCTGGGAAGCATGGTGAGGCATTGGTGAGGCCTCATGAAGTGCTGATGAGGTCCTTTTGAGGCTTGGTGAAGCCTGGTGAGGGTTTAGTGAAGTTTGGTGAAGCCTGGTGAGGTCCTATTGAGGTCTGGTAAGGCCTGGTGAGGTCCTGGTAGATCCTGGTGAGATCCTGGTAGGTCCTGGCAAATTGTGGTGAGGCCTCATTGAGTTGGAGTTAGGTCTGTGACCTCTGTTGTCCCTGAGTCCAGCTCAGGTCCTGACACAGAGCAGGTGCTCAGTAATGATCATCCATGCACAGAAATAGATGGTCTTTTGGTCCCAGCATGGTGGGCCCTGATGACCACCACCCCCCCTCGTAGGCTGGTATGGTGACCTTTAGGAGGTCTGTGCCCCGCCTAAACTCCTGGGGACCTTGCCTTGCTCAGTCTAGCCCGCCCGAGGGAGGAGGACCCCTGGTAGGCAGCACAGGCCCTTTTTCTTTGCTAATTACTACCTGACTTTTTAATGTGCATGTTTAATTACATTCTCCACCACTTGGTGCAAAAAAATAAAAACACACGAAGCCTTAGAGACCTATAAACCAAATAAGAGAACTTTTGTAAAGCCCTTTGAAGTCCCTATTGGAGCCCGAAACTCTTTGAATGTGCCAATTGTGCGGTGGGATTTTTGAAACGTGGGCAGGTTCGGGGATCTGGGGCCACAGTGACACTAAAGCATACACATACACACACGAGGTAGAAACGCCTATAAACCCACCGCCACCTCCCCCAGCCCATGCAGCTCTGCTCATTTCTTGGGAAATAGCCCAAATTACCCAGAAGAGTGTCCCTTGGGAGCTGAGGGCCCCAAGTTCCCAGTCCAGCTCAGCCACCCTTCACATGTAACCTGGGAAAGTGACAAGGTCTCTGTTGCCTCATCGAATGGGTGGGGGTGATGTCCGTGGAGGAGGGCCTTCAGCCAGGTTTATGACACCTTCTCACCCACACCGGGTTTAGTAAGGTGACTTGGCAGTGTGCATCAAATTTCAAGTTCAATTTATAACCGTCTAATCTTTGAAAAGATTTGCCATGGGAATGAATTCACCTTCCAGAGCAGGGTCCTCCCTAGGCTAAGGTTATGCCTTGAGCTCCCAGAATATAATCTGGTCAACCACAGGGTTGCTCCCCTGCATTCAAGGGGCAGCTTTGGGGCAGTCAGGGGGGGTGGCCCACTCTGGGCTGCCCCCACCTAACTGCTTTTCTGAGCTCCCCAGTGACAGTTTTGCTGTCAGGTGCTCTTAAATTAGCAACAAGTTCCTCTTGAGGTTGGCCCACAGCTCAGATGAGCCAGGCTCACTGACGACCCCTTCCCATTCTCTTCCAGTCCCTCTGGAAGCAGTAAAGTGGGCCATTGTGGCAGAGTGCAATTCCCAAAGATTGAATCGGCAGCATTGTTTGGATCTAGTGAAGGCTTGGGTTGACCTCCTAAGAGCAGCCCAAGGAGCCCAGGAAAACCAGCTGAGCATCTGGAAATGACTTTTCTTTCCTGATTGCCCAAACTAGAGAAGAGCTGAGAAAATGCTCAGCCAAACACTTGCTGTATCCTCCTGGGGTATGTTGTCTCAGCGACAACAGTGAGGGAACAACAGAATGATGGTCATGAATGGTGTGGCCATGCACTATCGAAGCGGTGACTCCAGAATGGGGGGACAGAGGGTCCCTTCTACTCCCAGATGGCAGAGAGACCCCCAGGAGGGAGCATTAGCTGGCATCTCAGCCTCCTGAGGCAGGCGGATGGACCTAGGATCAACCCTCAGCCTCACCATTTTTTACTGCATAATCCTGGTCAAGCAAACTTCCTTAAGTTTCATCTACATGGGATGGGGGACAAACACCCCATCCACACAGTGGTTGGGATGGTTAAAAGAGAGAATGTGGGCTAAGGCCTTGACATATTGTAGGTGAGAAAGGCATGCTACTGCCCTCCTCTTATGCACTTCCTTGGTTATGAACATAGAGACTCTGAATCTAAAATCTTCAGGGTGGGCATTTATCTTTGGATATCATCATGGCCCTAGAGCTCCCAGAATATAAAATATGAATATTCATTCCTATCTATGCTAAGTACTGGGAAGGCGAAGGTGGATTACCCAGGCAAAGTTCACGTTGTTGTACTGCCTGGAAGGATGTCTCTTTCAAGAAGACAAACGCATCTAGCAAGGGGGGACGGCATGAGCAGACACCATGTATAATTGGAGGCTGGAAGAATATACAGGTGACTATGGAGATGAAGTAGGACAAGGGGCCAGAGGTTGACCACTGAGAGTGTTGAAAGTCACCCTAAAGATGTCAACATGTGTCTGTTGCTGCCAGAGAGCATGCAGGACCATAAGTTGGGGAGAGACAATGGACCCATTTCCTTCCCTCTCAACTATTCCAATCTGCTCTTAATTCTTAAAATGTCAGTTGATGAATTAATCAAGATGGGCAGTAAAAGAGTTTGCACTAGACTTTTCGGTTCCATTCCTTGCAGTCTCTCTGATGAACACTGGGCAACTCAAGAGAGTCTGGCACATATTAGGTGTCGATGAATATCGGTTAAAATGAACAAAATGTACTTTAATAAGAGCTGAACTCCAGTCAAGCCCTTTGGGACAACTTTGGAACATGGATGAAAATATCATGCTAGATGTTCAATGAAAAATATTTACTCTCAACGAATCTTAGGTGAGCTGCAAATGAGTCACATTTCAGTCAGTAACTGGTGGCTATTTGGCTGAGTCTTGATCAGGGCAAGACCATGGAGTGAATCTGCAGATGACCCTGCAGTGCTCTGCTAGGTCTCCCCCCCTCCCCCAGCCTGGACATCCTTTCCACCAGAGGACACTTTCCTGTGTGTACAGCAGCTGGAGGCTCACATGTGAAATCTTCATATCCACTGCAAGCAACCCAAGCATCTGACTTCCATTCTCCACTCACAGCTGGGAGCAAGTGCGAGCAATCAGCAGAAAGCTGGAGGCTTGTTAACAGGGGGTTTACCTTGGCACTTAGTTGCAATTAAATCCAGTGGGTTAAAAGCTTCTGAATGCATTACTCTCTTTTAAACAGGGCACTTTTAAAGAGTGTTTCCACAATGAACAATATTCATCGCCAGTGTTATATATGGCTGCCTTTTACCCTCAAATAATGCTTTCTTTGCTTGGAAGGAAAAGCAACTTTCCCATCATCATAATTGAATCCAAACATCTGTCACCCACAGAGGCATGGTTTCAGAGGTCAGCTAATGGATATCTGGCTCACACAGCATCTACGACCACACTCATTTGCAGCAAATTTACACCCACACCCACATGCACACACCCCAAACGTGTTGCTCCAGAAAAATACATTTTCATTGTCATTTCTTTGAATAAAATTAAGATAGCAGTGGAGAAAGGGCGATAATTGGAATAGTGAAGGGAATAAAGACTTGGGTCGGGAGACCTTAGTCCTGATCGAGGCTGCCTTCACAAGCTGCAAAGCCTTTGACCAGCAGCCTAACCTCTCTGGCTCTCCGTTTCCACATGGGTGAAAAATGTGGACGATGAGGCCAACTTCACCACTGAACTCTCATAACCCCACCCATCACCGTCCGTGTCCACGTCTTTGTGCCCTTGAGTGCGGGGCCCTCTGCCAGAGCCTGGCCATCCTTCCATATATGATGCAGCTTCCCCAAGGAAGCCCTCCCTGCTGCTCCCAGGCAGTTATCAGCTCATTTTCAATCGTCCCAGACAACTTGCCATTAGTTCACGATAGCTTTTACTGCATTATACACCAACCACTTAACTTACGTGCCAATCTCCCCACCTAGACTATTAACCCCCAGAGAACAGGCCAGGTCTTATTTTTCTCCATTCTGCTAGTGGCAAGCATGGATAAGCACAATGTAGGTGCTAGGAAAAGGCTGAGGGGAAGGAAAAAACAAGGGGACACAGAATTGCTCGATTGACAGGATCCCTTAGTGGCGGCAGCCCATACAGAAGTCTGTCTGCTGGCCCCAATCTCTCTCCCCGCGCAATGCTGTCAGTGGGGTGGGGAAACCCTGGGCTTTTCACATCTCATGTGCTTGGCCCACCACCTTTAGGGGATCAGACAGCTCATCAAGGTAACCCGTCTCTTTATGACCGAGTCGCTCCCTCCATTTACTTCTCTTCTCCCCTCTCCTCCACCTGCTATGTTCCAGGAAAACAGCCCAGTGGCCTGGCATACCATGCTCTCTCTTACCTCTGAGTCTATCCCCCTGCCCTATGGCCCCACCTACCTTCTTCATCTGGTTTATCCTTACCTGTCTCCATGGCTTAGCTAAGGTGACTCTTCCTCTAGGAATCTTTCCTGGATCACCCATGCCTCCTATTCTCTGCCAGCCAAAAGGCCATCCTTGACTCTTATAAGTTTGTCTGTTTGAGGGTCCGTGAGCTCCTGGAGGGCAGATGATGGGCCCTGACCACCCCTGGGCCTCTGATACCTGCCACAGTCCCTGTCCCATGCGGGTGGGCAGAAGAGTAGTGTTAGCTGGATCAGTAAAGTGTCACCTTTGGAGGCCAACCATAAAGCTTTTGTAGCATTATGATCACACCACACCACCAGGTTGAGGGGTCATATTTTTGACCCTGGAAGTAGGTCTTTGTTTGACCTTGACCGCTTACTGAGAAAAGGTTCTTAAAATCCCCCACTAAAGCCATTAGTTTTTCAGTTACTCATTATAATTCATTGTGTGTGTATACAAATCATGTATTTCTAGATTTATAAATATATAGCCAATTGGTATATATCAAAACTATACTTTAGGCATCTATAAGTTTGTGGTGACCTTGATTCCTTGATGGAGTAAGCCTAGATCCTTTTGTTTTACCCTCACTCCTATTCCTGTTCCACTCACACCTTTATTTGCAACCTTTTTGGGTTGTTTAGTTTAAGGTAAATCTTTTGTAAGCAGCTTATGTTATAATTTGAAAAATCCAATTTCATTATCTGTATTTTCTAGTGGGAGGGTTTAATTCATTTATATGGATTATCTTTCCCGTTTTTAAATTTATTTCTGTCATTTAATGTTGGGTTCCACTTATTATGCCTTTTTTTAACTACATTTTTTTTTTCTCTTTTCCTGCTTTCTGTTGGGTTAAAAATGGTTTCTTTCTTCCTTTTTCTCACTTTGTTGCTTTGGAAGTTATATGTTCTGTAACTATGGAGGGAATATCTGCTAGAATTCTTACAAAATCATATTTATATTTTTCTAGCGATGTCCAAAATTATTCATTATCTGTATCTGCATCCTGGACACTTTCCTTCAGCGTGTTTCCCATGCCTACAAACACCCTTGCCCCCTCACCTTCCATACGTTTAGATCCATGTTTTAAAACAATGGATCTATCAAGAGTTAATTACATCTACCAAATTAATGTATCAACTATCTTGATCACCATTTCTTCTTGTAGCCTGCTCTTCTTGGGATTTGTTTTCCTTTTTGCTAAAACTCATTCTTTAGTAGTTTTTCAGTGAAGGTAAGTAAGTGGTGAACTACCCTTTAGTCTTACATGTCAGAAAATGCCTTTATTTCGAACAATCTGGAATAGGAGTTAACTGGGTGCAAATTCTAGCTGACAGTTCCTTTAAAGTTAATCGTCAATGTCTTCTTGCCCCTGTTGTGGCTAGTTGGAAGGTGCTGATCTGATTCCTTCGTGGGCAATCTCTTAGATAAACTTGAAGGTTTCAGCTTTACCTCTGACATTTCGTTTATCGGTTACAATGTGTCTCCAGATATAGGTTTGTTTTGATCTTAGTATTTGCCTTCAGTCTGAACTTCCTGTCCTTTGTTAACTCTTGAGAATTCTCACCTATTACCGCCTCAAACATTGCCCTCCTCTTTCCCCTCTACTTCTGGAACCTGCATTAGACGAATGTTGAGATTCTCAAAGCCCCTCCCTGTATTTTGACTTCCCTTCCCAGTACCCATGCTTCCTCTTTCCTTTTTAAATTTTTTTCTTTTCATAGAGCTCAGACACCGAGAATCAAGGTCATCACACACCTCATTTCACGTTGCCCAGTGCGCACAAGCTCCTCTCTGGTTTTAGTCATGTAGTATTCTGTTTCATATGACTCACCCCTCCCCTACTCCCACAAGACGGACCACTCCAGTCTGTCTCACGTGTAGCATTTTGTTCACATGTGGTCTTAAAAACACATATTGTTTCCTGAACATGAATTTTTAATGCTTGGAAAAATATCGTGTTATTTAGATCATTTTATTTCTTAGTTTTTCACCTAGCACTTTATTATTAGAGCCATCCATGTTGTGTGTTTATTAAGTTCATTACCTCTGACTACTACAGAATAATGCTATATGTGCCTACAGCATGTGTTACCAATTTACTTTATCAATCCATCTATATCCTCTACCTGTCTCCAGGAACATGCTAATTGAATTAGTGCAAGACTGCCTTTCACAAGAGTACAGCATGTGCTTCCTTTAGCTTCATACGAGGTGCCCGTATCCCTTAACCCTACTCACATTTGGCTTTACTCAACTGTTCCATTTTTCCTAACCTTTTTGATTGTGGTGTATTTCTGAATGGCATTCTGCATACCTTTTAGAACTCTATCTTCCATTTTTTTAAATGTCCTTTTTTCAAAAATTTTTAAAAAGATTTTATTTATTTATTTGACACACACACAGAGAGAGAGAGAGCAAAAGAGAGAGAGAGAGAGAGAACAAGCAGGCAGAGCGGCAGGCAAAGAGAGAGGGAGAAGCAGGCTTTCTGCTGAACAGGGAGCCCAAGGCGGGGCTCTATCCCAGGACCCTGGGATCATGACCTGAGCTGAAGACAGCCGCTTAACCAACTGAGCCACCCAGGTGCCCTAAAATTTTGTCTTTTACTGTGCCCTGTTTTTATCCCATCTGTTGAGATTTAAGGTTTGTTTTAAAGACTATGTTTTTCATTTCATGGATGTCTAATTATCAGGAGTACCCAGTCTGGCAGGGAAGCACCTCCACCGTGTGTGCCAATGCCATAGGATGTGTGCGGCATGTTAAAGTCTAGAGAGTCAGGAAGGGGGGCTTCCTGGAGTAGGTGATCTCTGGGCAGGGCTTTGAGGAGTGAATAAGAGCTTGCTGGAAGAAGGTGATGAGAGCGGCAGAAAGGGTCCCCTCTGGTAAGGCTGGAGCCAGGTGTCTTTATTCCACTTCTGTGAAAGTAAGTCCCCCCTTCAGTAGGTGGAGCCAAGCTGGTCCATGACCACAGATGCTTCCAGGGAGGAGCTGGCGGTCTCCCACACCAACTGATGTGTGATCTGCAGTCAAGGGCGTTGAGTGTTTGTGCAGCAAGTGCCAGCATCGGAACTCTCCGTCCTGCACTCGCCGTGCTCCCCCCATGTGGGAACATTTCCCATGACTCGAGCCAAACTGGAGCTGGTGCTGGAGACACGGAGACCTCCCCAGCCTGGCGGGCCCCTCTGGCCAGAATGGAATGATCTCCAGGAGGAGCCCCATCACCGGCTCCTGCCTTCATCTGCTTTCCATCTCCCTCTCTCCCAGGCACATGCCCACTCGTTAACAAAGCATGTTCACAATCACTGGCTGCTTGCTGCCGGGTCATGAGACTCACCTTTGTGAAGGAGGCTTGAAGGGGAAAGCTCCTTGATTGGGCACTCCAGTCAATCGATAACTCTCTGGGTCTGGGATTGCCGTCCTGGTGCTGGCAAGCCCCGCACAGAGTCTCAGATTCCCAGAGCAGTCTGGTCCGTATCAGCAGAGCACTCTCTGGGTCCCAGCTGGCTGCAGGATGCTCTCTGGCAGAAGTCTGGGTTATAACGAGGCTCCGTTTGTCTACAGATCACATTTTGGTACCCACAAGGGATACCACTAACAGCATCAGGGAGCATCCGGGATCCCTCATCCCACAGTTTCTTAAGTTGCTGTCAGAGGACTTTGGCTAAACCTGTTCCTCATCTCTCCAAATGAGTTGCAGAAAAAGCAGCGTTCTATGCCATCATACACGTCAGCAATCAAGTGACAGAGCCCAGGAGGCTTCACGCCCCTGGCTGAGGGTATTGTTGGCAAGATGGTCTTGTTTGAAGCCAGGATCCCAAAAGCATTAGGACGTGTTGGAAAGGGAGATGTTCTGACACCATCTTTTCTGTCGTGGGGTTAGTACGCCCTAAGGGGCTTTCCAAGAAGCAGGGTCATCGGTAGAGAAATGCGTAGGATGCCTGGTGACCTTCCTTGCTTGGATGGAGGCAGTGAGGGGATACTCAGGCACCCCGGAGGACGTGTGAAAATACACCCATCCAGGTGGTTTGTGTGTTGTGGAAATATCTTATGCTGAATCCCAGCATCCAGACCCTCACTGCAGAAAGGAGTGAGTGTTCAATGTTTGAGTATGTTCCCCCAGCAGAGAGACAAGGCAGAAAAGGGGCCCAGCCAGATGGGGCAAGGGAATGCTCTCCAACACAGACTGTGCCCACCTGGAACCCTGAAGGTGTGTACCACAGGTACGGGATTTATAGGGACATCCCCATGTTGAGACACCTGAGAGGAAGCTGCAGCTCAATCTGGCAAAGACCTTGTGGACCCTGGGGCCACCAAACTCGGGGTCCAGAGTGTGCCCAGTGGGGCCACGAGCATGGAGGGTGGGGTGGGCAAGGGGAACAGTGCAATGGTGAGCCTGTGTCCCTGAGACTTCACTAATCACTACCATTATGTCTGCAGCCTTCAAAAGGCAGGTGGAAGATGAGGGACACATTTCTTCCATGACTGGATGAGTAGGAAGGCATGAAGAGAGTTTTTTCAATGGTGCACAATCCTTATAAAAATTATATCAGTGTGTGCTCTTTCATATCAGGGTCCCTGATATGAAGTGGACCTTCTTGGAGCTCTGACACACAGGGAGGGCAGACGGGAAAGCAGCTGAAGAGAGTTCTCCCATGAAGGTGATGGTCTGCAGCCTTGGGGAGCTTCTCCTTGCAAAGGAGAAGCCCTCCAATCCATAAAGAAGCATGAAAAGCTGAGAGGGAGATGAGGCTGTGTGTCAAGTTAAAAAAAAATAAATATTGAGTGGCAAGAAGATATCCAGGGGCAGGTATAGGACAGAGGAGTCCTGAGCCCCAGAGAGATGCCATCCCATGACTGGTAAAGTTGCAGCCATTTTTATTAAGCTCACTTGCTCTGGAGGCTACAACATGGCCACAGAGCTTACAGCCACTCCCATGGAGCAGTGGAGTCTTTCTCCAGCCTTGAAATCCCCACATGGCCTTGGGACTTGCCTGGACCAATGGGAGAGTAGCAGGTGTGACCTAAGCAGAGAATTGCTTGCCCATTAGGGCTTTCCCCTCTTGCTGCTCTTGGACCTCTCCTGCCATGTGATTAAGTGTGGGAACCTTCTGGATAATCAAAGACATGGAGCTCACTCCTATTCCCCTGCCCCACCCCTCCTCCTCCTTCCTCATCTTTACAATACACTTGAAACCTCCCTGTCTCAAAAAAAAAAAAAAAAAAAAAAAAGCATTCCTAAACCACCAGGATGAATTAGGAACCCTCCTTTGGACTTTGGTAGACTAGAAATGGCCACCCCATGTAGTAATTTGGGGTTTATCTATTACCCCTGCTAGAATACATATTAGCTTCTCCAAGTATGGAATATGCTTATTTGGCTTTGTAGCTCATGCCTCCAGCCCTGAAGGTGATGATACATAGTAGGCACTCAATACACATTTGCTGAAAGGAGAAAGGAAGGAAGGAAGGTAGGAATGGAGGGAGAGAAGGAGGGACAGTAGCAGGGAGGGGTGATAGGAGGAAGAAAGGCTATCCACCTGGACCTGCACGCAGTATTTCATGTAATAACTAAAATAAATAGTGTTGATAGGACCTCTTGGATTTAACATAAAATCATAGTCTCAGAATGAGACAGGGCCTTGATATTAATAGCTACTATTTCTCACTTGAGTCTCATAACAATATTGTGAAACAGGCATAAAAGATCATTTTCATTCCTATCCTAAAATATATCTTAGTGCTCTATCTTAAATTTCACTCCTATCATAGAGGACTTCGATGCCTTGCCCAGCATTGTAATCTATTCAGTGTTGATGGCAGGACTGAAGCCAGCATTTCATTTCTTTTTTTTTTTTTAGATTTTATTTATTTATTTGAGAAAGAGAGAAAGTGAGAGAGAACATGAGAATGGGGTGCAGGGCAGAGGGACAAACAGATTCCCTGCTGAGCAAGAAGCCTGATGTGGGACTCAATACCAAGACTCTGGGATCATGACCTGAGCCAAAGGCAGACGCTTAACCGACTAAGCCACCCAGGCACCCTGAAGCCAGGATTTCTGACTTCACGTGCCCCACACCAACCTCTCCGGGGGTGCTTCTCATGCTCAGTCATTCGAGTGGTGCCTTAAAAACTTTTGCCATATCTGTGTACCACTTGTCATCAACATTTCACTTACTTTTTTTTTTTAAATAGACTCGTTTCACCTTTAGTATATTTACCAGTTTTTGATTTTTTTTTTAATTTGAGATAATCACAGATTCAATTGTAGTCGTAAGAAACAACAGCAAGTGTTCTCCAGATCCTTCAGTTTTCCCTAATGGAACGTCTGGAAAAACTGTATAACAATATCACAGCCAGAATATTGACATTGATATAGCCAAGATAAAGAATATTTCCATCACCGTAAGGATGCCTCACGTTGCCTTCTTATCACCATACCTATTCCCTGCCTGCCTCACCCCCCTTGATCTCTGACAACCAGCCACTAATCTGTTTTCCTTTTCTAAAATTCTGTCACATCAAGGGTGTTATATAAAGGAATTGTCTGGTATGCCATCTTTTTAAATTGGCTTTCTTGATTTCATCATTCATCTCTGTAGATTCATCCAGGTTTGTAGGTGTTATGAATAAAAGTTAGTAGTATTCCTTAATACCCCATCGTCCAACTATTCACCACTGAAGGACATCTGCTACAGACATCCATGGATAGGTTTCTGTGTAAAGATAGGTTTTCATTTCTCTGCAATGAATGCCCAGGACAGTAATTGTTGGGTTGCATGGTAGTTGCATGTTTAGTTTTGAAAGAAACTGACAAATACTTCTGCAGAGTGGCCGTATTATTCTATGTTCCCATCAGCCATGTCTGAGTGATCCGTTTTCTCCATATGCTTCTCATATTTTAATTTTAGACACTTGGAGAGGTATGTAGTGATATATCATTGTGCTTTTAATGTCTACTTCCCTAATGGCTAATGGTTTTGAACATTTTTTCACACGCTTATTGTATATCTATCTCTATATCCTCCTTGGTGAAATGTCTCTTCATGTCTTTTGTCCATTTACTAATTGGGCTGTTTGATATTTTATTGCTTGATTTTGAGAGTTCTTTGTATATTCTCCATACTCGTCCTTTGTGGATCTGCAGTATGCAAATATTTTCTACCAGCTTATCTTTCTATTCTCTTAACAGGTTCATTTGTGGAACAAACATTTTTTTTGTTTGTTTTTTTCTAATTTATCAATTTTTAAATTTAGGGAATATGTTTTTTTGGGCCAAGTCTAAGACCTCTTTCTCTAGCCCTAGCTCCTGGAGATTTTCTTACAGTTTTTTTTTTTTTTTAAGTTTTGTGGTTTTAGTTTTTTTCATTTTAGTTTTTTAAACTTTTTTTTTTCTTTCTTTTTTTTTTTTTTTTTTTTTTTTTTTTTTTTTTTTTTTTTTTTTTTTGCTTATGAATGTCTAATTCCTTAGCACCATTTGCTTGAAAGGCCATCTTTCCTTTGTTGAAAGGTGTCCTTTTACCTTTTGTCAAAAAAAATCACATGGGCATGTGTATGGAACTGTTTCTTAGTTCTTTATCCCATTCCACTGATCTATGTATGTGTCTGTCTCTCTACTGACACAACACCACCTTGACAACTGTAGGTATGTAATAAGTCTTAAAATTAGGTAGACCAATTCTTCTCACTTGATTATTATTTTTAAAAATTGTTTTAGCTATTCCTTTGTCTTTCCATATACATTCTTGAATAATTTTGCTTGTATCTGCAAAAAAAAAATCTTGCTGAGATTTTGATAAAATGGCACTAAACTCTATTTCCACTTGGGAATAAATGGCATCTTTACTATGTTAAGTCCCTAGTCTATGGTATGTCTCTCCCTTTATTTATTCTTTTATTTCTTACATCAATGTCTTCTAGTTTTCAGCATACAAACCCTGTACATATTTTCCTAGACTTCGACCAAAGTATTTCATTTTTTGATTATTCACAAGTGGTACTATATTTAGCATATTTAGGGTAAAATGAAACTTTGTTACTCCATAAATGAAAAACGGGTATGCAAAGAATAACCACAAAAATACATACAATGTAACTGAAACAAAACACATAATTTGCTTTTAAAAGTTGGTCTGTGTACTTGGTAAAATCAGCTTCTATACCACTGATCATGTGTGCACCACACTTTGGAACGTAATCCAATCTTCGATACTCATGGCTCACCAAGAAGACATTTCTAAAACATAGCCATCAGGGCTTTATGTAAAAATGCTTAGGGTTGGGAACCTCACCATCTCCGGAGATAGCTAATTCTAGGGTCAAGTAGTTCCATTTGTTGAAAACTTTCTTTGGCAGAGCTGAAGTCTATGGTTCTCTCCCACCCCTGTTCCAAGTCCTGGAGCCCCCTCCCAGGGCCAGTTTCCACCACCCCTCTGTCCCGCCATTGTCACACAGGTCTGGCATGTCTATCTTTGCAGCCCAGCTACTCTCTCAAGACAGGACAGGGGAACTCAAATAAATCACATTTAGCATACTTAAATAAGAATATTTTCTATTATTTCACCCACCCTTGAGGGAGCAGGGACTCTTCTGGAGTCTGGGGACAGCGAGAGGAGTAAAATGCAGCTCCTGTCCTCCAGGAGCTCAGAAACACTCATAGGTGACAAATGTGCACTCATGAATCATTGGGACTGGGATGAACGTCTGCACAAAGAGCTTCATGGGTCCAGCGGCCAGCCTTCCCTGGGGAGCAAGGAATGCCAGGTAGTGCTTAATCTACATGAGGACCCCCAAAGGTCGAGATGTTTACCCCCATTCTACAGTTGAGAAAACTGAGACTTTTGTGTAGTTTTTCCAAGATTGCACAGTCAGTAAATGACAGAACTGGTTTGGGCTCTATGCCAAATCCTGAGTTTTTTTTTCATTGCGCAAACGGAAGCCTCTTAGCACTTATTGAATTAATGTAGAAAGGTAGAAATAGATTCTATGCCTCTGTCAAGAAGAGAAAGAGCAATCACTCCCCTGGCCCTTTCCATCAGAGGCTGCTGGGACTCCTGCCCGGGGTCTGTGCGGCCGATCCCAGGAGCATCACAGCACTGGCAACCTAGGGAGGAATCCTTCCCTCTGCTCCCCAGGAGGGCCCGGAGGGCTCCTCTTCACACTCCTGGGATGTTTGTTTGCTCAGTTCCACTCACCCAGCAAATGACTTTGAACCCATAGCCTCATCTGAACTTGGCTGGGGCGATGGGGGCGCTGGGACCGGTGGTGAGCATATAAGGAAGGGTGGGCAGGAAAGCAGCCTCTGAGTTCCTAGTGTGAGTCTGTAGTCCAAAGGGTGAAGCAATTTGTTCAAGGATTCACGTTCATCAGATAAGAGCCAGGATCTGGACTCCAGGTCGGCCTGGGCCCTTCCCACATGCCCCTGGGCCTCTCCGGAAAGTCAGAGGGACAATGGAGTAGCCAATAAGTACAAGCATGTAGGTGACCCAAGAGAAGGAAGGGCCACCACAGAGCCCCTAGGCCAGGGGAGGACATGTGTCTCTGCTCTGCCCCAGACAGTTCCCTGCCAGCGTCCACTTTGCCTGCATTCCCCCATCTCCGCTTCCTCCCAGGCAGGGCCCGTCTCGCTGCAACCGCTCAGCACAGCTCCCAGCGAACCCCGAGTGAACTCTTGGGGGCTCTATTTTCATTTCTTCTTGGCAGGACGTAACTTCCTGCTTCTAAGAAAAACATCTTTAAGCAGAGCCATGAACTGGTTCCAGGGTGTTCTGCACATCCCCCAGCTCCGACAGAACAACGTGATGAGCCCGATTGGAAGCACATGGAGCCTATTTCCTTTCAAAATCCCCAAGAGTCTCAAGCTTGGAGGAAAGAGGTGTTTGATAAATCATGTCGGAGCTTTTATCAGGTCTAGCGTGTGAGAGCAAAAGCCAGGAGAGGGACAAGGAGCCAACACAGCCCCCAAAATCCACACGGGGAAGACTGGAAAGCAGGAGTGTCTTGGGCCAAATCAGGACTGAACAACCGGTAGGAATCAGGGTTTAGGGAGCACCTAGTACGTGCCAGGTGCTGGGCTAAGCCGGGAGCAGAGAGTGAAGCAAGTGGAGCACCTGTCCTGACCCCTGCTGAGAAGGCTTCTGGACTCCAGTTACCAGGGGCAGAGAAGGCGGCATGGGGCCTCTTGACCATGAGCAAATGTTCGTGAGGGCACGTGAAGCTGAGCAGAATACCAGCACTCTGTCTTCACATCTCCTCTGAAGATCCAGGGGAGAAGAATTTGTGCAAGCCAAGCTGCAGTGTCCTGAGTCATCTCCTTTTGCCCCCCATCAGTGTGCAGGTGGCTGTGAGCCTGGTGGGGTCACAGGGAGCTCCGCGCGAGAAATCAGATGCCCAGGCCAGGACAGAGAAGGGCAGAAAGGAGTTGGAGGAGGGACATCCTGAGATCCCAAGGGGGGCAGCTGTGTTACTTTGCTGTGGGAGGTCCACACCCCCTTCTCTAGTGTAGGATGTGGGGCTCCTCTTCTGGTCCTCACCGGGAAGAGCGACACTGTGCACTCAAGTCCCGGCCCAGACAGCTGGCCTCACTAGCAGTCATGGCCTGGACATAGGTCACACATAGCAGTGACTAGGTTTGTCACTTAGCTTTAGTGGTTCATAAACAAATATGCCCTAGGATATTCACTTAATTAGTAATTTCCTTGCACGTTCTGGGAAATAGCATCTCTGATGCCCTTTCTCATCTGACAGAAAAGGGTGCCAAGACCAGTGGACGGTAAAATTAGACCTTCTTGGCTGACTCAGTCTCCAGTCGTCAGTGTTCTTGCCTGTGAAATGGACATAAGACTATGTACTGTATGGATTTGGTGTGGGGGTTACTTAAGTTGTCTGTGTATTCCTTTTTGTTACAAGTTCAGAGTGACTTACCAGGATGCAAAAGACAGACTCAAACGGTATGAAGATAAAAGAGGGAAGAGAAGCAAAGGAGAGAACAATGACTCTGGGAATGAGGCTTAAAAAATCACACACCATGATAATTCACTTGCTAAGGGTGAAGAACACTTTGACCTTGCTTCTTGCTCCCAACGTGAGTAATGGGACCCATTGGGTTCCACAGTTCACAGGGGTCACACAATGGAGTGGAACAAGTCTCACCAGAATCTCAACAGTTCCTATTACCAAAATGAGGTGGGAATCAAGACTGTTAGTCTTCTTAAATGTGGAAAGATGATTGATGTCCTGGAAAATTTTATCAGTTCTTACATAGGGCAACCTGCCGGCCTGGACAACAGCATCACGGAGCAAAGCAGTTCAGTGAAAGGGATTGTGCCGACTCGTTGCTAGGCTGACTTGATGGAGATGTAGACTTCACAGCGCTGGGAAGAACGATCTTTCCAGGAATGATCGCTCTCGCTTGTCGACAAATTGAAGACTGTCCATTCCGATAGCTACAGGGAGGGCAGATGCTCTTGGTTGCTGATTAAATGCAGACCCCCTGAGTTTTGGCAAGAGGTTGAGCGCAGGAAGTGTTGGCCTCCTCCCGGGAAAACAGCGATGCCTGGCCATGACCCGGGCCCGTGTTCTTGCTTAGGAGTATGTGTATATGTCTGTGTGTTCCGCAATCCTCTACAGATGATTATTTTGAATCCACTAGAAAATATGGACTTTGACGAGGGTCTGAGGCCCTAACATACACACCTTATCAAATGGCCACAATAGTGTTAGTCTGAAGAAGGTTGAGAGCCAGCAAAATCAGTGAACCACCCCAAACAAATAATCACCATAAATTCTAGCGCTCCACACACGGGTTTGAACAGTGCTACCTCCCAGGGATAGTAAGCAGATTTTTTGTGAAATGAGACTCTTACTTAAAGAAATATTTGTTTATAAGCCACCTAGGTGGAGGGTTGTCTACATAAACTATATCTGGAAATTCTAAGTGGTAGGTTCTGGTAGGTTCTATTAAGCAATGCATGGCTATAGTATCTCACTGTTTGGGCCACAGGTAGACTGAGACACAACATCTTTCATGAACATAGAAGGAAACGCATGCATTTATATTACATGCATTCCCTGTATCAGACAAGTGCATATCCACCTCACCTGGGGATAGTATAAATAATTAACAAACAACTTTGGTGGTATATTTTTCAGTGATACAGTATCTTTTTCTAATGCTTCAATTACCAGTGAGAACTTAGTAATAAAAGAGCCTAACAGTGCTGAAAGTATAGAACAAATCTCTCCCCCTCTTTCTTTCTGATCCTGTGTTCCAGGGGTAATCACTTTTCAAAATGTCTGATTCTGCTTTTCCTGGTGGTGACCCCCATACTCTAAGTAATATGTCCAGAGCTCTTTTTCTTGACCTGCCATCTCTCAACAGCGCCTCTCGGCTCTTCTCATTTAAAAGAAAGAAAGAAAGCAAGAAAGAAAGGAAGAAGAAAGAAAGAAAGAAAGAAAGGGAATTTAAATTACTTACATCAGATTCTACTCCGCCTACACCTCATCTCTGTATACAATTTAGTTCTTCAGTTCTCCAAGCTTACCCATACGATTTTAAAATATGCTCAAAGCTATTTCTTGGTTTCTATTTACAGAGCACCTTTTACGACTCAACTTTGTAAGTTGAAGAAATTAAAACCTTTGCTTTCCCTGCTCTTCGCCTCCCTTTCCCATCATATGCACTGTTATTTCTATTCTTACTTCAAACTGCCAAGGTTTAGAATATCTTCTTTATCCTCTGTCAATACACTTTATCAACTCAAACATGTCATGAATTCTAGCACACAGCATTATTTTATGTTCCAGGAAGTAAACGTAAATAAATACATAAACACTGCCAATGATGACCCATCATAAAATATATCCCAACTTGAGGGAGGCTAAAATGTTGTGGGGGTGAGTCTTAGAATCTATGAAAGGAGGTAATTAGCCTTCAGTGCTTTGCCTTACAGTTTAATTCTAAATAAACCACATCTGTAATATTATTACTGTGTGGCACTCTGGTAGGTGATTGGGACCATAGGGAAGGAATACAAGCTTCTGTCACTAACCCAATGCTTCTCAAATGGAATTGTTCCATGTCTCTTTTCTTTAGTCTATAATTTGCCCCAAACCATGCAATATTTAATTTCTCTTATAGGGTTTTCTAATATACCATTCCTGAAATGTCTATTACATATATTTTTCTTATTATTTAAAAAAAAGAATATTTTGCCTTCCCTTTAGCACTAAGATGGTCTGGCTCCAAAATCATACTCCATGTCGTGAAATCCATTTTTTCTTGAAAATACTCTGCTGGGGACCCTTTGGTTTGACTACTTTGTTTCTAGCCCTGCCACATGCTGCCGTTGTTAGATTTCCCAGCACTGAGTACTGGTTGATGGCTTTATATTCCTGAAAGCAATACATGTCCTCCTCTTCATTAGATCCCTTCCTGTCCCTCTGTAGATTTTGTAGCACATCCTCATGGAACGTTTTTCAGAAGAGAAATAAGAAAGTGTGTTTCCAGTTATGCATATTCGCTTACCCCTGCTCCCTTACCAAACCCCACTGTAATGACAATAAAGTGACTTCCTGAAGCACACTTTGAAGACAGAAGAGTAGTTATCATCAACAAATATTGTAAGCTAAAGAGTGGAGCAATAAATGCTCAGTGGCTGAGCAGAATCCCAAGCCCCCTGTGGTAAATGGTTGAATGTTCCAATCCCTCCTCAGGCTGGGCATGGGTGGCCCCAGCTGCCTCTAAAAGTGAGGGGAGCGAGAGGCAGGAGTTTGCTGGCAGTCTAGTTGCATTTGTTAATGATTTCCCTCAAGAATCGGATGACCTTCAGTTGTTGGTTCTTATTTATGATTGAATTAGGAATACAGAGCCAGGCACAACCTTTTTCAGTCGGCAGGGGTCTACTCTTCCTGTTCTCGTTGCTGTTGTGAACATTTTGCCTCTGTGTTCTTTATCATCTTTTCATTAGCAATTTGGTGCATATCATAGATAGATAGGTAGGTAGATAGATAGATAATAGGTCAGTAGATAGTCAACTATTTTGAACTACAATAACTGCTGGAAAAATTACATTTCTGCCAAAAGATGATTCCTCCTTCCTTATTCGTGGTACAAGTCTTGCTAGCTTGGCTCATGATTTGAAAGCATCATTGTTTTGTTGACCTCATGTGACTTTGTCTATAACCAAGCTACATCAATAAATCAAAGGTTAATGAAATCCACTAATAAAGCACCCTAATTATGGTGTCCCCTGAATTACAAGCAGTTGTACATTGGTCTGGGTGTAAAGTCCCTAGGTACATCTGGAAAACTTTGGCTTGGAAAACACTGACCCACAGCGTGTCAGCTAAGAAACAGAACATTTGGATAAAGTGTCTGTTAATTAAATTTTCAGGGAGAAGAAGAAAGTCTTTTTAAAGACAGGATTTCCTTTCTCCAGTCACATGGGACCATGGTTGGGGAGCTAACACAGGTGAGCCAGGCTTTCGGGAGCAATGCCCATCCCACTACTCTGAAACCCTTGAGTGGCTTCAAACTGAAGGACCAGTGCCCAGTTGAAACTCTCCTGTGCCTGTCTGCTCGGGCTACCGCAACCAGTACCATAGCCTGAGTGATGTGAGCAATAGAAATTCATTTTCTCACAGTTCTAGAGGCTGGGAAGGCCAAGAGGAGGACACCAGCATGGTTGGGCTCTGGTGAGGACCTTTCCTGGCTCACAGATGGTGGCCTTCTCACTGGTGTTTACATGGCAGAGACAGAGGGAGAGAGAGAGAGGAAGAGGGAGAGAGAATTGCTACGTCTTCCTCTGTTATATGGACACCAGTTCTGTCTGAGCGGAGATCCCCCTTACGATATCATTTAACCCCATCCCCTCCTTAAAGGCCCTATCTTCAAATATGGTCACATGAAGAGTTAGGGCTCCAACATAAGAATTTAGGGGGACACAATTCTGTCTATAACAATGTCTGAGGAGCCATGTGCACAGGGACCAGTGGCCACGATTCGTGGAAGAGAGCAGGAAACTCTTGCAAGATCCACAGTGACCTGGGACCCTCTCTTCTCACTGGGCACACAACCAGCCTGTATCTGAGCCTGTTTCCATTCCTCCTCCACCAAAGGGCTTTAGGGAACCCAACTTCTGTCCAGTGGCTGCTCCTGGTTTCTGTTTGGTTCTCTTGTGTTGGACTAGTGTTGTGTGCCCATAAGGCTGCGGCCATCAGCTTGGAGATAGGCTCTCCCATCCACTATTCTGTGGGCAGGGGCAAGTTGTCTGACTTCTCTGGGCCTGTCTTCCCTCATCTGGAACACAGGGAGCACAGCGCTGATCCCAAGGCTGTGGGGAGGACTAAGGAGACACCCTGTGTCAAGCGTGCAGTGTTACACGTAGCAAAGCATGCAGCCCACAATCATTTACTCCTTGCTCCTTCATGGCCCTTCACATGACTGAGGATGCTCTGTGGTCCCCTTCTCATCTGAGATCCTACCCAATGGAAATTCCATTCGTTGTTGTCCGGCTACCCTTTCCCGAAGAATATGCAGACCCAGCTGCACTGCATGGAGACCCCATTTCCCAGGATGGAAGGTACACCTGAACCAGGTCTCCCTGTGGGACCGCAATCTGGGGGGCTCTCTGGGTTGCCTCTTTCTCCTTCTTCCAAGGCTGCTCTGCCTAGGGCCCCTCGCCCCCTCTGACACTACCCTCCTGAGACCCTGCTCCAGAGCAGTGCTGTTGCAACTGGACCCCCAACCAGCATCAACATTCCAGGGAAGCTGCTAATGAAAGGGTAGTCTCAGACCCCAACCTCTCCCCACTGCATCAGAAGCTCCATGCAGGGCCCCGTGATTGGATCAGCGTTGTCCGCAACCCTTCATGAGAAGCCAATGCATACTCAAGGACTGCTGTTTTGGCCAGTGGCAGCTAAGCAGGTAGGGACCCTCTGCCCCTGGACAGGACAAGAAGTTCTCAGTATAGCACCTGGCAAGTCGTGCTTCCAGGGACCAGTTGCTGCAGTGTCTTCTCTGTGCTTCTCTTGGAGTCAGCTCTGACCCCAAATGCTCTAAGCAACCGTTGCCAAGGTGGGTTCTGTTTTATTCACCTCTCTGTCCGTGGTGTGGAGAGCGGCAGCTGTCCAAGAGCTCGTGCTGAAGAGACAGCAAGGGACTGAAAGCCTGTGAGATGCAGGTGGGATGTGAGCTGGTCAGGGCATGCCCTTTGAAAGTCATGCTATGTGACATACATCAACAAGGAAAGAGCAAGTTGGAAAGCTAGGCACCTCTGATTATGAGATGGGCAGAACAGGTGAAGTCAGGGGTTCATCAGAGGTCACACACATACCACTCCAAAGCACACTGGCAGGTAAAGCAGCAGCTTGGGAAGTTAGGAATGAACCCCTTGTTGCCCCCACTGGTAAGAGCAGTTGTGATCCCTGAGTGTGGACCCATACCAGATTCTGTCCAGCTGCTCCAGCAGCGGCGGGTATCAACTCTATGAGGCTGAGGGGCTCATGTCCTTCAAGATAGGATACATTCTAGTGATGGAGCTCGAAGGGGCCTAAGTCATTTGCCTGGATTTAAATCTCTGCTTTAACTGTGTGGTCTTAGGCAGGCTGTGCCTCAGTTTCCCTGACTGTAAATGGGTTCTGGTCTAGTTAGCTGACCCTATCTCTGCTCTCAATCTGTCTCTGAGCTTCTCTGGTGACACTTGCTGTTTAATGTCCCCTACACACATACTTGTGTACCCACACACATCCCGACAGTGACCTTGAGCTACTTGGGAGCAGAGTCTTTACCTCCAAATCGCTGGTCCCAGCCCCATGAAAAGTCACTACATGTTGTAGGAGAAGGCACTTTGTCAATGGTGGATTTCTTTCTTTCTTTTTAAAGAGATTTTAGTTGGGAAAGAGAGTGAGCGAACACAAGCAGAGGGAGGAGCACAGAGAGAGGGACAAGCAGACTCCACACTGAGCACAGGGCCGGATGCAGGGCTCGATCCCCCAACCCTGAAATCATGACCTGAGCTGAAATCAAGAGTCAGACGCTCAACCTACTGAGCCACCCAGGCGTCCCCAATGGTCAATTTCTATACAGGTTGAATGCTATCAACTATCCAGCCAAGAACAGCAAAACACCTAACACGGCCCTGTCTTTGAATTCCCTCTAGCAGAGGGCTTTTTATTCTGACTACAAAATCTCCCAAATGATGGGGCGGAATGTCCTACTGGGCCGGACTGGCAGGGAAGGGCCTTGTGCTCTTATGGAGAGCCTCCACTCCACGTCAACCACATGCTCTCCATCCCACCATCCCATGTCATTGCCACTGGACAATGCCCAGGGAAGAGACATCTGTCCTTGGGCAGTTCCACAGGCTGGGAGGGATTTCAGGGCTCACGCAGGCATCTCCATTGTCCAGGCTGAGGTGGAAGTGTGACGGAGCGGCTACAGCACCAGTGATGGTATCTGTTTGATTTTCCTATGGTCAATTAGCCTTTATTTCTGAATACCCTGGGGTCACAGCGCTTCCATCAAACAGCCTTTCTGAGCACGGCTACCCTCTTGAAGATAATGCCCAGCTTAATGAAGATTGATGGTCCGTTGAAGCCCTCTGGGGCCCCTTCCTCATGGTGGGAAGGGAGGCTGTAGGATCCTGGGGGAGGCAGGTGTGGTGGGGCCACCAGGCTGAGTCCTCACACAGACACAGGCTGCTCGCCAAATGGGCTGTCTCACTGCTGGCCCTTATAAGCAGCTTAAAAATAAACCCCAGTGAAGTTGTCTCCTGAGCCCGGTTTCCACACACCCCAAACAGACTGTAAAATGCAAATGTGGCCCCTGGGTCCGGCCCCTGCTTAGATACCTTCCACTACTCCCTTCGGGATAAAAGTGCAGCCGGTACCCCAGGCTGCTCTGACCGACCCTGATCCCGTCCTCCTCATTTCCAGCCACCCCTCCCGGGGCCTTTCGGCAGCTCTGAGCTGATGCGAGCTCCAGGTCCTGCCACCACGTCTGTTGGGTGGGGACCCACACTCCTGGTGTCCTTGCATCTACAGATGGCCTGAAAAAATCCCAGTCATCCTCTTTCTCTAAGCCTCTCCTGACCCCAGCGGTTAAACCCCTCACTCCTCTGTGATGCTGTACGTCTGTTCCTGCCTCTCTCTTGTCATTTTGTCTATCCTGTTGTCCTTTTTTAAACCTTTAATTCTTTCTTTCTAATGACTGAAGGGCTACATGTTTACTATAAAATAGAAAGGATAAGAACCCACAAGTTTAAGAGTGGCCACGCCCTGTCACTCAGCTACTGAGCCGTGTGAATTTCAGCGATCCCCATGTCTACATGTCTGCATCCCCACACGAGGTGCTCCTGGAGGGGCTGTGTCACCCCACCGTCCTCTGGAGCCCTGCCTGGTGGCAGTCCCTGGTGCAGAGCTGGAGAGCGTAGATAGGAAGGTCCACTCACTCTCGGGGTCATGTCAAAAACCTGTAACCTTCGGTTCTTTGGTCCCTGATGCCAGAGTCTTTCCTACATCCTGGCCCTCCCACAATAAGCCTTTGGAGGACAGCAGGAGGCAAGGTCACGACACAAAGCCCATGCAGACTGCTTGCTGCAAATGTTTAGCTAAGAGAGACAGAGAACGCTGATGTTCAAGCCCACGGGCTTGGCAAACGTGTGTCAACCTTGACGTCTGACCCAGAATTGAGGGCCGCAAGCCTGAGTCGCTCCTCCTGAGCCACATGCCAGAGTGAGCGGCACAGGAACACGGTGAGCCATTGGTTCTCTTGAAGCTGCAAGACTCCGGTGAGGTTGAAGCCTAGGCCTGTCTGGTATCTCATCTCCCGCTCTGCCCATGGCTGCACACCACCCCCACCCAGCAGCCAAGAAGCATCAGACCATCCTGATGGGACGCAGCACCTGGTGCCAGACCCTGACATGGAGATGGACCCTTGACTCCAGCGTGACTCCTTCAGTGGTGGCCTCAGTGAGGGGGCTGTCAGCTCCGAGGTGGGGCGGCAAGTGCTTCAGAGAGGCAGAGCTGGTCTTCAATGTGTTTTCCACACATCTTGTGATCCTTCTGGCCTTTTCTAGCCCAGATGACTCCTAACCTTGAACATATGGGATCTGGTCTTGGCTGGATGTCGAAAGCTGACTTGATCTCAAAGTCTCATTTCAGGTCTTCAAAATAGAATTCGCTTAGTCAATAGGGCTTTGTTTTAAAAGTAAACAGGTGGAAAATAACAGCTCATGCTTTCAAACATCAGCCGACTAATGGCCCCTGACAGGACAACCTATGTGTTACCAAGCTTCATGGAAACGGTCCGCATGGTTCCAATCACCCTACGTGCTCTGGCCACTCCAGGATGTAAATAGTTTCTAAATGATGTACACGCTCATTTGTGAGATCCACAGCCAGCTCGAAAGGAACGCTGCCTGAATCATGGGGGAACAAGACAATGGAACCTGTTTATAGACACGGACTTTAAGAAACACTTGAACTTCATCCCAAACCCCTCAGATCATCCACTTGGCTTTATAACCTCCATCCTCACAATCTACCTTCCTGAGGACCTTCTCCGTACCCGCTTGTGACCTCTCCCATTCCTCCTTTCCTTTCCCCTTTAACAGGTCCCCCTGGGAGGAAAATGAGAGCCGGGGGTGGTGGGGAAGTCAGCCAAAGAATCTTCTGCCTGGGGAACATCCACTGATGCTTCAAGTGCTTGGAGATCTGTGACTCCCCAGTGGACCATGCCAAGCTCTTTCCCCTTAATTTTGGAGGCCCACGGTGCAGTTTAAAGAAAAGCCACTCCATGTGTTTCTGATCCATCTCCACGCAGCTCATCCAAATGTTGGATTTTAAGAGTTTGTAGATATGCATGATGCTTTTGGAGTCCGCTTTACAAGCCTTCTGTGCTTTCATTTCTATTGAGAGAGGAAGCCGAGCTTCGCCAAGTGTAAATGAATTGGCGTCTCAGAAGGTTCATGCTGGGTCTGTAACACTGAAGCCATAAGGCTTGAGTGGAAGCTTAGCTCAGAGAGCGCTCATGTCTCCACCCAGAGTCAGGCTTCAGGGAGGATGATCTCGGTGGAGGGCTTGAAGCCTATGTGTGTTTCAAGGTCACTCGCTGCAGCTCCCCTTGGGCCTTCGCTGTGTTACGATCAAATCTAACACTGCGAAAAGGCTCTCATTGATCATGAGTGATCTTTGGGGGTGGTGGAAATGAAGCTTTGGCAGAGAATTGGTGACTTTGCCTTCTGGTTTTGAGGCATTGGGAAGAGAGGTGCCAGGATCTCCAAAGCTGACAAGTTAAAATAGTCCTTACACTGTCAGCACGTTGTTTCCATCACTGTTTTAGTTTAGAGCAGAGGGACATGACTGGGGATCTGAATTCCTGTCCTTCCAAATTAGTGTCAGTAGCCAGGTAGAAGAACGGAAGGAAACATGGTCTTTCTGGAGAGCCATGCACTAGGGAAGGAAAGAGGGAGGTAAAGCAAAGGCACGCCCTTCGGGTAGAACACTTCAGGGATAGCATGGAGTGCACTGCTCAGGCTCTGTCCAGATCTTCCCTTTGCTTGTGCCACAAACACCCAGTGATTATATACAGAAGGAAGCAGGTGCATCAGCAAGCCAGATGCATGGTGCTGGATCTGTCTCCCTTCTGCCCAGGCCATGGGACTCGTAGGGCAGCATATAGCACAAAGCCAGTGGTCTTGGAGCCAGACAAATCTGGGTGTGCCTTCTGAATCTGCCACCTACTAACTACGTGAATTTGAGCAAATCCTTTCACCTCAGTTTCTTCCTCTGTAAAATGGGCATAGCAGTATTAATCTCTTGGTGCTAATTGGGAGAATATGCAAATTGCTTAACAAATAATACAAAGTGGTAAATAAATAATAATATGCGGAGATGGTGATGGGGCTGCCATTGGTAGGGGGAAAGGGGTCTGTGGGCCTGTGAGCTGGTTGGCTGAGGTCTCACGGGTTCTTCTCACAGTCTTAGCGTATTTGAAAGTAATAAAAGTGGAGTCTTCCTAGCTCTCAGAGTGGGGCCATACAGAGCCATCTAAGGCCTTGAGACCTAGGCTTGAGTCTTGGCTCTGCATCCTGGGACCAGTGCCTGAACCTCTCTGGGCCCCAGCTTCTTTATCTAGAGAAAGGGGGCTTCTGGTACTCAAGACCCAGAACTGTCCTAACAATCACATGAGAGAAAGGATATGGAAGTGGGTGGAACTCTACACAGAGGCCACAAAGCCAGTGTCCTGGTGCAGGAGTGAGGGACAGCCTGTACGAGGAAATTGTGGTGGGAAGAGGGTCTGGGTCGTGCATGCTGGACCAAGGGCATTCGCCTTCATTGCTACAAACCCCCCCCCCCCCCACCAGCTGGAACCGCACTCACTGTGTGAGCCGGACAGAGCAGGCCGGCCTCCGGGGTCTAGGATCGAACCTCTGGACAGCTGGTGCCTGCAACTGCACATTCCCCCTCATTCTGTGAAATCTCGCAGTCAGGGACGGAAATCTCTGCTGGCTGCCAGTGAATCAGATGAGCTAGAAACATCAGAAGAAACCGTTTATGAGAGGGTGCCCACCTCTCGGTCACCATTGTCTTGGGGAAGTCATTTCCCTCCTGAAGCTGGTCTTTCCTGTCTGCAGAACAGCGTGTCCTCGAAGATGGAAGGAGGAGCAATCTCCAGACACCTGCCACAGGGTAAGCTCTCAAGTGATTGTTTCTGTTGTTTTCTTCCCACAGAATGAAAAGTCACACTGCCCCAATTTTTCTCCGAAGGTTAGTGCAGGCTTTTCTTAATATTGGTGGCTGCAGATTCGAAAGCATAGGCAGATGCGGAGGAGGCCGGTGTGAAGGCAGCCTCTTGAACCAGCCCAGGGAGGAGAGGCTGATCTGGTCCTGGGGTCCTGGGGGTTTAATTGCTCTATGAGGACAAAATAGAAATGCACGTGAACATGAGGGCTTTTCTGTCTCACTTAGGCAGAGGCCTTGCAGGAGGAAGGCCCACTTCCTCACGGGCTCTGCTCACAATGGTCTCCAGGAAGGCTGTGCTCCAATCTGCCTGGCGTGTTTTGCCCCTGGAGGCCCCACCGGCCGCTAACAGAGCCCCTATTCACTGCTGCCTCTGCAAGGAACAGAGCATTTCCCCATCGCGTGCACCGGACTCACAGAGAGCAGGTTTATGAAGAGTTATTTTCTTAAGGGCAGATTTTTTTTAAAATCCCATTTCCTTCCCTGGTGCCCAACCCCCACATCCTTGTGATTGGACCAGAAAGCTCTGTGGCCAAGCTTTTCTTGGATCACACGAGTCAAGATCAATAAATGTCTGTGCTGGAACATGGCTGGCCTCGGCGCCTCTCTGCGTTCTGGAACAAGGGCTCTGGTGGCACGTGGCCCCGCAGACCCGGCAGGCTGGCCCTCTAGCGGGACGTCCTTGTTGCACACAGACTCAGCAGCCTGCTAGCACCCGGGGAGGAAGGATCCTGCCCAGGGAAAAGGGCACCTCAGGGGCACCCTGCCAGGAGTGCTGCCAGTCTTGGGGGTGAGGAGGAAAGGGGCTCCGTGAGTCTGGGGTTTCCAGGATGAATTTTTAGGCCAAGTTCTGCACAGCGGGGTGTTTGGTGGTTCATGAGATGTTCCAGGTGTGGCTACACACATGAGCTCTGAAGGACCAGCACATTTCCTCTCCATTTCAAGCCTCCCCTCCCTTGACCCCTGACCTGTCTTGAACACACTCAGATCAGGTGTCCACCCGCCCCGCTGCTGTTCCAACAACATCACTCCAATGGTTGCCATCTTGTCAAACCCACCGGTGAACTCTTTGTCTTCCCCTCGCTTGACCTTTCAGCAACATTTGTCAGGGACCACTTCATCCTCAGTAAATACCTTCTCCTCATTGTGCTTTCATTGAACCAGAAGACTGCAGTGCGCTGCCTCCCTTCATCACCCTGGACCATTAATATGGGGGGGGGCAGGGCATCAAGGGCCCCAGCCTCTACTGATGGGAAATCCTATGTGGGCCTGTGATCAAGTGGTGAATGCAATCAACACCCCCCCGTAGATACTGCCAGCCCCAACCTCTTCCCATTGGTCTAGTTCAAGTCATCATTTGGACCTATTTGGAAACAATATGTCCTAAACTGAATATGCCCAGAATGTAACTTTGATCTATCATACCTCCCCTGCTGCAAAACATACTCCTACTTCAAATATATACTATGTTCTCTATTCCGTTTCTTTGCTTTATTTTCTTCTTACAATTAGATGTCTTTCGTCTCTGTACTCGTTCCTTGTCTGGCTTCCCTGCTGGATTATGAGCCCTACAGAAAAGAAATTTTATTTATCTTATATTTAATGCCATGTTCTTAGTCCCAAGGACCATCCACTCAGACACCCAATAAATATTTAATAAATGAATGAATAAAATAACACTCTTTTGTAATATGAATGTTATTCTCTTTCCTGTTCTCTTTGGATCCATAAAAGTGTGTCTGTTACACTGCTCTCACACATGATAATTTCCCTTTGTAATAAAAACTGAACAGTTTCTGTCTGAAAAACTTGGCAAAATACTATCTCGCAAGAATTTAATAAACTTATTTTATTTTCATTGTCTTTTAAATATAGTTTTCTTCTATTTATGGCAAGTATTGATATTAATATTTATACTTATAAAGTTTCCTTTTAAATTTTATTTCTTTAGGCAATATAAGTGAATCAATTTAAAGAAAATATTGAGTAACTAATAGAAGATTGGACATTGGTGCTAGCTGGCAAGGGAGAGACTCGTGTCAACAGCCTGAGCCACAGCATTGCTGGGCTCTAGGGCCACAAGGAAAGGAGGTGAGGTAGGTGTCTCCTTATTACAGGACCAGGGAGGGGCTTCATGGGGGGCCAGCCCCCAAGGTAAGGCTTTCTCCCTGGGGGACTCTGGATCATGGCTGTGTCATTTTAATTTCTTCTGGGGCATCTGGAACCCCACCTTCCTTTCAGGTTACAATGAAGGGGAAGTTTGCACATGACCAGAGTTGAATGACATCAAGAACCTTCTGGGAAGGAAGAAAAGAAGGGAAAGGAGAAAGAAGGAGACGGGGAGTGGGGAAGGAAGCAGGAAGTATATGAAGCATTTATTGTTAGTCACACTTTACAAATCCTCTCAATTGATCTGCTCTAAAAGTTTCTCATTTTAGAGACACAAAGGAACACCCGTCTCATGGCTTCATTTCCATCCTGAGGACCAGAGCAATCTTTGGGAATGAGGCTAGACATCGACCCTTGGCGCGAGCCTCTGCTCCTTGCAGACTTCCCTCTGAGACTGGGAGCTGCAAGAGGGCAGCCTCACAGTGGTGGCCCCAGAACCTTAAAAATACTCAGCTGCTCAAAATCTTTGCTGAATAAACGCAATAAAACTAAAGACAGAGGGTGGGGAGAAGCCCTCTGAAGATATCAAATCCCCATGCATAATTTAAGACAAGGTGGTACAGGAGCAATTCAATAAATGTGAGTCAAGTGAATGAATGAATTGACCTTAAAGGAATTGCCGTGAGGTGGGAGTGAGGCAGAGATGTCCTGTAAGCATGGTGTGAGTTTCTCGGTTCTCCAGGGAAGACTCTCAGAACATCATTTTACAAGGGTTTCCCACCTCTCCAATGGTTGGAGGAATGTGGGACAGAAATTCCCCAGCAGACATGATTAGGGAGATACCGAAGGTTACATGGGCCAGAAAGAGCTCCTGCCATCTCCCAACTCGTTGGTGTGTGTGTCTGTGATGGGCAGGATGGCTCACCAAGGTGGTAAGCATGGCAAGCTGGCCAGTGCTGGCTTGACACCAACGATGGTGTCTTTTGTGGGAAGGACACACCAGGTGGGTGAGGCTGGCAGCCATCCCACAGGCCTGAAGAACTCCCTGACACCAGTTAACTTCTCTTGAGTGTATTCTGGATGGCAAGGAATGTCCCTGCTCAAAGAGAAATTATTCTGATGCTTGTTATACAGGGCAGGAAGACCTCCCTTGAGTTACCACAGCAAGGGAGAAACATGAACTCAGCTCCAAATGCCAAGAGGGATAAGTGGGAACTTATAGCCAGCAGGCAGGGTGAGGGACAGGATAGAAAGCTGCTAAGAAGAACTTGTGGGGGGGGGGGGAGGAATTCTTGATAAACTGATTGAGCAGGATTGCTTGCTCTAAGTGGGCCTGGCAGCCCAAGGATAAGACCAAGTCCAGATGAAGATTTAGAGGAGCCTGGCTACTGCTTGGTCAAGGAGGGTGTCTTTGTCACCCCTAAGAAGAGAAGGCCTTGCCCGGGCTGTGGGTTGGGTTTGAGGATGGAAGGAGAGAACAGTTTTGAGTTCAGCACCTGGAGAAACCACTCACATGTCTTTCAGGCCCCCAGGGATATAAGCTTGGTCCATGGATTAAAGGAAGGATCTAGAAGAGGTGGCAGGAACAAGCTGGGCCTCAGGGGTCCTGGCATATAGCCCAATCAAGGTGTTTTGCATGAGTGGGGAGAGAGGATCCCTCCCATTCTCTAGCCCTTAAGACTGCAGTGAGAGGTGGGGGTTGTTCCTAGGAGAGAAAAACAATGACTGGGACGCATTTCTGGGAGTCTGGAAAGGGGATATTGGCTCTGGGCATGCAGAGGGCATGGGGTCCACAGGGTGGAAGACGAGGACTATGGTGGACCCCAGGGGTGCATGGACAGAATGGAAGTGTTTGGAAGGGATGGTGGTGGGTGCTCAGGAATGTCACAATCCAGGCTAGAGCCAGGGAGTGCTGAGCTGAAGTTGTTGGGGCCTCATTCCTTGGTCAGACCCTCTAGGCTGGCTTGGCCCTGTGGGGCTTGGCTCACATCACTGTGGTCCTGGAGAGTGATAACCAACAGACAGGATGATGGCCAAGACCTGAATCCATTTTCCTCATTAATGAAAGAGTGTGTTACTTTCATGGGACTGGCCAGCCTGTGGCATCAGGGCGGATGAATGCTCTGCTTTTAACATGAATGTTTGAAAAAGGTAAGGTTTCATGACATTTATGCCCAGGTATTTCACTTCTGGGAACTTAGCCAAAGTAAATAATATTAAACAGAAAACAAGCTTTAAGCACAAAGATGTTTATTGCGGTGGTACTTACACTGCTGAACAATCACAAAAAATGTAAATGTCCCAGCACAGGGGGGTGATGATTAAGTAAGTTCTTTCATAATCCACCATGAAATATTTGTTCAGTCATTAAAAACGATGCTTACAAATCTGTAACAACCTAAAGAAATGTTTAAAATGTGTGAAAAAGTGAGAAACAGAATTCTTACATGTTTGTATCTGTGTATGGGTAAGAAAAAGTAAAATCCCATGCCTTCAGAATTCTAATACATTTTGATATTCTATTAACCAAAAAAATCTAGCTGTCTAGGACACCCTCACCCCAGATAATCCTGTCTAAGGCAGCACTACTACACAGCTCAGGTCATTATGGCTTGTCATCCAGACTCTTGAGCCGCAGGGATGAACGTCTGTCCCAAGGTGCCCTGACCGGCCCCATTAGTCAGTATGAGTGAAACATTGCTCCAGTGACAACCATTACATCTCGTGGCTTCACACAACACAGCTTGAGTCCTCATTCAGATCCCATGGCCACAGCAGGGTGACAGGGGACTCTGTTCCTCACCATCCTCACCCAGCATGAGGCTGATGGCCTCTACCCCCTGGAATGCCGATGGAGATGGGTGGGAGCTGTCAGCGGCTCCCTCATGATTCGGTGTTCCATCCTAGAAAAAACACACAGCACTTCCTCTCACACCCTGCAGGGGGCCCTCTCTCCCACCAGAAAGGTCCAACTCGACACTGGGAAGAACAGAACCTGCAGCCTCTGAGTGCTGGCCACCACAAGGGCCTTCCAGGAGTCCAAGGGTCCCCAGGAAATCCCTTGGGAATGTTTGTCAGTGCTGATGGTCCAGCATCACCCTCACTGCTTTGACAACCACCTAAGAAAGGCAACACCAGATGTTTGGTTCCAGAAATCATAGGAAATGATTTGTCTCCTGCACTTTTGTTTTTCAACTGCAAAATGGAGATATTTACTATCTACAAAATTATTCAAATTTGGACAATTTATAGAGTGTGCAACATTTTCATACCCACATGGTCTGAGGCCACCACCAGCATGGAGCTGCATGAGGTCCATGCCCAGATGGGCTCTTTCTGCAGACTAACCTGGTCTGTAGGGAGGCTCCACTCTCCAGACCAAAAATTCTAATCAGAGGCCATGAAGATTAATTCACTGAGTTTTGCTTCATTCCTGGCACTATTAGAAAAAAGTTTTAACTAAAAGACAACCAACAGAATGGGAGAAGATATTTGCAAATGACATATCAGATAAAGGGCTAGTATCCAAAATCTATAAAGAACTTATCAAACACAACATCCAAAGAACATATAGTCCAATCAAGAAATGGGCAGAGGACATGAACAGACATTTCTGCAAGGAAGACATCCGAATGGCCAACAAACACATGAAAAAGTGCTCAACATCACTCAGCATCACGGAAACCCAAATCAAAACCACAGTGAGATATCACCTCACACCAGTCAGGATTGTTAAAATTAATAAGTCAGGAAATGACAGATGTTTGTGAGGATGTGGAGAAAGGGGAACCCTTTGACACTGTTGGTGGGAATGCAAGCTGGTGCAGCCACTCTGGAAAACAGTATGGAGGTTCCTCAAAAACTTGAAAATAGAGCTACCTATAACCCAGCAATTGCACTACTGGGTATTTACCCTAAAGATACAAACATAGTGATCCGAGGGGGCACGTACACCCAAATGTTTATAGAAGCAATGTTCATAATAGCCAAAGTAAGGAAAGAACCTAGATGTCCATTACCAGATGAATGGATAAAGAAGATGTGGTATATATATATAATGGAACACTATGCAGCCATCAAAAAACTGAAATCTTGCCATTTGCAATGACATGGATGGAACTAGAGGGTATTATGCTAAGCAAAATAAGTCAATCAGAGAAAGACAATTATCATACAATTTCTCTGATATGAGTAATTTGAGAGGCAGGGAGGGGGGATTGTGGGGAGAAGGAAGGGAAAAAATGAAACGAGACAGGACCAGGAAGGGAGACAAACCATAAGGGACTCTTAATCTCAGGAAACAAACAGAGTTGCCAGAGGCGAGAGGGGTGAAAGGGATGGGGTGACTGTGCTATGGACACTGGGGAAGACATGTGTTATGGTGAGTTCTGTAAATTGTGTAAGACTGATGATTCACAGACATGTACCCCTGAAACAAATAATACATTATATGTTAATTTAAAAAAAGAAAAAAGGTTTAAAAATAAATAAATTTTTTTCTTTTTTAAATTTAAATTCAATTCAGTTAATAGATAGGGTATGATTAGTTTCAGGGGTAGAATCTGGTGATTCATCATTTGATGTAACACCCAGTGTTCAGAACATCACGTGCCCTCCTTAATTGTGGTGACAGCTGCTTGCATTCTTGTCTGGGGTTCATTCAAATTGTTGGCAGAATTCAAGACCCTGTGATTATGGCACTGAGGTCCCCATTTCCCTGGGGACTGTGATTCAGAGGCTACTCACAGCTCCTAGGATCGCATGGTTCCTCACTATGGTCCCTTCCATGGCCATGGCTGTGTGCTTTCTCCAAGGCCAGTGGGAGGGCTGCAGCTGTCTGTCTTCCTAAAGGCTCACCTGATATGGTCAGGCCCACCCAGGACAATCTTCCTTTTTATTAAATCAAAGTCAAACTATTAGGGACCTTAATCATATCAGCACAGTTCTTCTTGCTATATAATGTCACCTACTCACAGGAGCAATATGGCATCATGTTCATGGGGCCTCTCCACATTTAGTGAAATTACAAAATTACCAAAGGCATAGACAGCAGAGACAGGAATCTTGAGGCCATCTTCACATCCCCACAGTAGAGTCTGCATTTCTGTGATGATCAGATTTGGAGCAGCCCTACAAGGGTCCTCCAAAAGGGCACCTTCGGCTGCCCTGGATGGGGAAAAGAGCCACCACATTTGCTAGGAGAGTTCTTTGCTCTCACATGCCAGGCCCATGGTCAGAGGGGAGACTTCTGCACCCCTGAGCAGAAACTAGGAGCCCTCCAATTCACAGGCACTGCCCTTCCTTCTCTGTATGGCTTCCTAAGGAAGCACAGGGAGGACCAGGCAGCCCTGGGAGAGGGAAGGGTCATCAGATCAGGGGAACACCATGCACAGAGGGCCACCTGCCCTTGCCCCTCTGGGCCAGCCACACTAATCTTTCCTTCTCACGTGTCAGGGGAAGCAGAGGGCTCAGGGAAGGAATGGGGTGGGAGGCATGATAGCAGATGTAGGTGGGGCCTTGGTTGACAGCTGATGATGTGAGGGACATCAGAGAACTTCCCCCACAGCCTGCTCTTTTAAAACAGGCTCTGTGTCTCTGGTCTCTACTCAGAAGTCTTCGTGGGCCATCCTTCAGAGATGTTCCCCTACCTTCCCCCTGGCAGCTGGGAGCCCATGTGGGGGACCTGAAAGGTAACTTTGAATCCCAGGGATTATATTGGGTTGGAGCTGGGGGTCTTGGGTCCCAGTTCAGCCTTTTTACTGGCTATTGGTCTGGGCCAGTCTGAGGTCTGAGCCTTAGTTTCCAGCACTGTACAGGGTGGAGGCAGAATGGAGTGAGGTTCCTTCAAGAAGGCAGATTTCTAGATCATCACACATTGTTGGTGACTCCCCCACACCTTTTGCTCCTGGGCGTCTCACTGCAGATCTGTGTCCATGGCCTGCTCAGCAGTGCTCAGGAGAGTGGGAGTCAGAGTCCAGGCAGACCTGAAGGGTCTCACCCATGCAGTTATGACAACATTTGCCAGACAGGGTCAGGGAAATCAAAGGTGGCCCCATGACCATAAGGCCACACGACTGAGCAAAAGCCACAGCCTGGGCCGTAGCTGAGATCTCATAAAGCAGGGCAGCACTCAGTGCCTCAGTTTCCCCATCTCAAACTGAGAATGTTGGACTAGTCCTAAAATACCCACTCTGCTGCCTAAGGTCTAGGGCTGAGCCTCCCTGATTCTGGGGCAGCCTGCTGTCACTTGAACCATCTTTTTAAAAACTAAATGATCTAATGCCTAGTAGGCCTTGAATTTGCTTAGTGAAACCAGATTGAGCAGGAAAATCTCTGGGGAAGACTCCCAGGCTGGACCAATCTGTGGCTCTAGCCAGAGAAGACTATAGATTAGAAGAGTCCATCAAGGGAGAGACCATCCCAACCCAAACAGGGGACTCAGCTTGACTCTCCCCAGGGAGGGAGGCCCAGAGCCTTCATTTCCCTCACTGCTGGATGGCTCTGCCCTACGCTTCAGCCAGCCTCCTGGCCATTCTGCCTGGCGGATTGTGTGGGGTCTGAGGAGTGTGCATAGCTCCTGGCACAGACCAGTCTGGGGCTGTGGGGTGGACAGCAAAACTCGCCTGAAATCCCAGCCCCAGGTCCACCACATGCCTTTACTGGCCGTTGAAGGGGAGGGCCCTGGGTGGCAATCCCTGCCTTTCCAAACCCTCTGAAAAATGGAACTAACAAACCCAGTTTGTTCTGGGGAGGCTGAAAAGGAACCAATCTGGAACAGACAGTTTACAGGATGTCCTGGTCAGACTTATATCCCCTGCCCCCTTAGACCTATGTTGAAGCCCTAACCCCTAGTTAGAATGAGGCTATTTTTGGAGATAGGGCCTTTAAAGAAGTGATTAAGATAAAATGAGGTCCTTAGGGTGGGCCTAATCCAATCTGACTTGTGTTGGGGTGAGAAGAGGAGATTAGGGCGCAGATGCACAGAGAAGAGACCACATAGAGACACACGCAGAAGGTGGTCATCTCCCACAAGGGGAGAGGCCTCGGAAGAAACCAACTGTGTCCACACCTTCATCTTGAACTTCAGGCTTCCAGAACAGTGAGACAATAAAGATCTGTTGCTTGAGCCCCAGTCCAGGGTATTTTGTTAGGATAGCCCAGGGTCACCAGACCCCCCCCCCCCCCACCCGCCCCGGGGCCACAGTTATTTTGCCTGAAGCGGAGAGTAGAGGAGGGAGGGGGCTGGAGCTCCACCCTCGCAGCACCTCTCATATCCCCTCACCCCTGGAGCCAAGCTGGTGCCTGCGTCCCTCCCTGCAATGGCCCCCTGGGTCCAGGAGCCCAGGCCAGCCCTGTGGCCCACAACAGCCCGGTGTGCAGCCCAGGCCTGTGGGCCTCGGGCGGGGAAGCCAATGACGCTCCGCTGCAAGCTTGTTTTGATTGCAGGCGGCTCTGCGGAGAGGCTGCGAACTCCGCCAACTCGTCTAACATGATTCCGCGAGAAATGTTGACTCTAAATTACAAGGACTTAATTTTTCCAACCACAGCTAGGCAGTAATGACTCTCTGAAATGACAGATGGAAAGTTCAGTTAATATGTTTATCTTCTGGCTCTCAGAGCACCCACCTCCCACTCCTGGCCGGCGTAGAGAGGGGAGGGTGCCCACAGCGCCCCCAGCCCCGGGCCCACTCTGCAGCCCCCCAGCCTGGCCCTGCCCCCTTGGTGGCTGTGCACAGGCCAGGAAAGCAGCCCCCTAGTGCCCCGCTCCAGGCCCCGCTGCCGTGCCCGCTTGAAGGTCTCCATCCCAGAAACGTGGGGTGCGCACGCTTGAGGCAACTGTGACCTGGCTTTGTCCCCACGGTGGCAAATCACAGGGCTTCTTCGGCTCCGTCATCTACAGAATGGTAATTCGAAACCCTGCTGCCAGCCTCTCCTGGGCAAGCAGGGAACACAGTCAGAAGGACACCAGGGAAGGTCTGCATGGTGTTTCCTCTGGGTCTGGTACGGATGGGACAGTCCTAGGATGCAGCTGCTGTGACTGTTAGCTCCACGTTAGTGTTGAGACTGAGACACAGAGAGGTTAAGTGACTTGCTCAAGGTCACACAGATGATGGTAGCATCTGAGTTCCAGCCTGTGAAGGCGGGCTCCATCATTCATACTCTGGAGCACATCTATGCCGTCCCCAAAGAGATTCATCATGGGAGGAAGCTAGGAGAAGGATTCTGTGCTAGCTACTTGGTGAGGCAGTCACTACTGAGCTCTGGATCTCTTGCCTCCTTGTAGACAGTGGCTTGGACTGGCCTGGGCAGGGTGGCACTCACACTGCTGAGACGGGGAGGGCACACCTAGTCAGGTCCTTCCACCCCTCTCACCTCCACCCCTTGCCTGTGACACGCCTGGAGCTCTGTCCACCGGCCCCCATGTGATGTCACTGCCCGAAGGGCTGACATTGCCAGAGAGGATCAGTCCTCTCTAAGACCTCTGCTTCCAGGGAAGGACTCCAGGTCGCTGCCCAAGGTCCACCACTCTGCCAGCTGCCACTCAGGTCACCTGGCCTACCCTGTTGGGTGTGGGGCCAGCCCTGGGACGAGGAGCTGGAGTCACAGAGAGGGCATAGGGGTAGTTCCTCTTTAGTGGGGAGAAAAAGATGTAATCATTACAGTCCTCAGCAGTGTGGGCCCAAACATGTCAGAGCCCAGAGTGTGGGTAAGAAGGACCCTGAGGCCTGGTGAGAAAAGGCTCCCTTGCTAAGGTCCTGCCCCTGGGAAGAGTCTTCCAGAAGTTAGGTAAGGGGGGGATTCAGGAGAATCCCAGGCAGAAGGATGGGCTGTGTCTGTGTAAGGTGGCTGTGTGTGTGTATAAGGATGCCCAAGAAAATGAAGCTCCCAGGCATAATGGGGAACCTGGCAGGACTGACAAACAGACCACTGGACAGACAGATGAAGCTGGTAGGGGCAGCCGAAGCCTGACTAAATGACCTTCTGTAAAGGTTGCAAGTGCCAGGTTCAAGAGTTTGGGCTTCCTCTGTTAGCGGATGCATCTTTGTGTGTGTGGTAAAATATACATAACATAAAATTTACCATTTTCACCATTTTTAACTCTACAGTTCAATGGCAATGAGCACATTCACATCATTGGCAACCGTCCCCACCACTCATGTCCAAAACTTTCATAGCATCCCAAACAGAAACTCCACACCCATTAAACAACAGCCCCCCACAACCCTCCTCCCAGCCCTGGCTGCTGCCACCTTCCTTTCTGCTTCTGGATGTGACCCTCCAATAAGGGGCCCTCATCTCAACCTGGGAAGTGTGACCTGGCGGGGGGGGGGCTGGTTTAGCCCACCACAGTAGCTGCAGGAGAGGAAGTGGGCTGGAGAAAGTTCTCACTGGTGGCTGCTGCAGGGGTCCCAGCAAAAGATGATTGCTTGCCCTGAGGCCTCTGGGCTGCCAACAGATGCCCAGCCTGGAGGGCAGACCTGGCCTTGAGGTCCAGCCCAAGTCCCCCCTCCCACCCCAGCGCCACATCCCAGGGAGTCTTCTGTCTCCACAGGCTAACTCTGGAGTGGAGTTGACAGTGCTTTGTGGGGTCACCTTTGGGTAATAGGATAAGGGCCGTGACTGCTCCCCGTTGCCTGCCGGGTACCAGGCACACATCAGATGCTTGGCGTACCTGTCTCAGCTCAGCCGCAGGCCCTGCTGAGCCAGCGGCTCTAGGAAATGGAGCTTCCCTGAGGGTCAGGCCTTCGAGTCCTGGATCTGCGGCTGCAAGAATCCTACCCCGGGCCCCAACACAGAGGGGCTGCTCATTAACGCGGGTTTACTAACAATCCTTCCGTAAATGCAAACCAACCATGATGCTGACTTTTTCACATGAATGCAAGGATCGGTCATTCAGGTAAATGGCACTTTTGACGCTTGGAGATCACCTAGAGTTCAAAGCAAAGCAGCCTTAAGAGCATCGGCTGCAGTGAAGTTAGGGTCTCTGCAGGAGGCCCGGCTTCTGTTGAAAGGCAGGGAGGGCCTGGGGACAGACAGCTCACCAGAGAGGCTGCTCAGGGTCCTTTGCAGTGGAGAGACCCCCCCAACCCCAACCCTGCCCAGGGGTTCCTGGGAAGACAGGAATGTCACAGGGGCTTTGTTGAGCCACCCCAGACACCAGCCCCTGGGAGGTAACACAGCTGGGGAGACCCACATGAGAGAAGGATGTGTCCTCATCATTCTTGCAGAGCAGGACATCATGCCCCCTGCCAGCGGGTCCCCATGCCTGAACGGCTGGAACCAAGAGGTCATTTGGTGAATCCAGGACACAGGATTCTTCCCGGCATGTCATGGTCATAACAAGACAGAAAATGGGCTGGGGGGCATGAGCTCTATCTCCTCACACACATTTCTCCCATGGAGAAATGAGGGACACACTCTTCACCCCCCTCATCTTCTGCGATGCCCCACTGCCGAGTGTCACCTCCTTGGCCTAGTACCTTGGCCTTTTGTGATCCAGCCATGGCCAATACTGTTGCATTCTGCTGTGCTCCCCTCTCCCTGTGCACACTGAGCTCCGGCCGAGGGAAAGTCAGTTCTCATTTCATCTCAAGTCTTCCATGATTCACCACCATCAGAAGGCTATGCTCGCCCCCAGAACTGTTTCATTTCCTTCTGCTGACCAAATCCTACTCAAAACCAATTCAATGTCATCTTCTTTAGATGCCTTCTAGGATTCTGCCTGTCAGACAGTTTCCTACCTGCTCGCCCAACCCCACCGTGCACCCTAAGCCCTTGCTCTCGCTGAGTTCTACCAGGTGCTACCTCTAGGGTTGACCTTCCACATCCATCCACATGTTTGGTCCCTGCTCTAGACTGACAGGCTTTGGACCACAGTCTCCATCCGTGGCCACAGGGTCCCGGGTGGACTCTGCCACTGGGGTGGTGCTCAGGGCAGGCCACTTGTCTGAGTTAAGCCAGGCATTCTGGTCATCTTTGCCAGGTAGCAAACCATCACAAATATGGTAGCAGAAAACAATATTGTACAGTGCTCATGGATGCTGCAGGTCTGGAAGTCAGTCACAAGGCAGTCAGCTGGCTTGTCTCTTCTCTGAGAGGTGTGTGACCTCTGCTGGGAAGCCTTGGACTCATGAGGGTGACTTGACAGCAGGAGGCTGGAATTACCTGATGTTCCTTCACCCAGCTCCCACATGTGGTTTCTCCACATGCCCTGGGCTTCCCCACAAGACGGCAGCTGCAGGCCGGTCAGACTTTTAACACAGCAGCCCCAGTCTCCAGCATTAGCGTCCCAGTGGAAAAGGAGGAAGGCGCTTTGCCTTTCTGTTTTCCTTTCTACTTTTTTCCTAAGTCCAGCAGATTCAAGAGGAGGAGACGTGGACTCTGTCTGCCCCCGTGAGGGTGGCGAGGTCACTGTATAGAAAAGTTTGTAGGACAGATGGGATCATTGCACCTGTCTTCAGAAATCCAATCTGCCACAAAACGGATAAGAGAGATGTGAAAATGTATGTACTCAACTGAAGTTTTCTTCTCTTTCCCTCTTTCCCCCCAGCCCCAATCTCCAAAATCAGGTATTTAGCATAAGAAAAGAAGGCAAACACCAATCAACTTAAGGAACTGAGCTCATTTATGGCTTCAAAAATATGTTAAAACAAAATTCCTTTGCAAGCACATATCCTTGTGCATATTTAAAATATGACATCTCAGACCGTGTGACAAAGAAATTATTTTTTCCATATTTTCTGCAGGGTGGCTTCCAGAATCAGACTGATTCTCGATCTAAGTTTGAAAACTAAAAGAAGAACATTAGGTCCTAGTCTCCATCAACAAATTCCTTCCAGCCAAGAACTCCTGCTCCACTTTGTTCATTTCTGTAGGAATTTGGGCAAGCTAAAAGAGACACTGTTTTTCAAGTCAGGATCTCCATCTTGTCCAGTTGGAATGAATGTCAGATTGGAAAGCCGGTTTGTGGGGAGGAGAGGGTGGTGGAGATAATTTCCTTAAAGGCATAGGATATGAAGGAAGGAACAGAGACTATCCCAGAATAAAGAGAATGTTGCATGTTGAAACAGTTGTTTGTTTATTGAACACTTTCAAAGAAATTGAAAATGCCATTTGTTCTATCTCTTTAATTAGAGAGGAGGCCAGAAGCTTGGGGATGTTGGGGTTAGCTGAAAACAGAGCCACCCTGACCCCAGTCTAAACAGAGGGAAAATTAGTGTGAGCACCAAAAAAAGCAGTTGATTATTTTTCTTTAAATGTAAATAATGTTTTTGGCCAGGAGAGAGTTGAGGACAAGCTAAGACTGACTTTGCTGCTTTCAGCAAATAAAACCTTGTTCAAGACCCAGTGTAGCTTTGCCCACCAGTTTAGACTGTATTCAAAGTCATAGGACTTATTTGAGCCTCCCATGTCATTTAAACTGGCCTGGGACCTTTGGGTAACATCTGGAAGGAATGTATATTGACAAATGCCAAAAATAACTTTTAAATATCAATCCTCTAGAATAAGCCACAGGGAGGGAGGCATTCTCGAGAAACGATGGAAAGATCAAACTCACTTTATTGGTTTGGAGAGCAGCCTAACCTCTAATGCATCCCGGGCTGCTGATGTAATGTGATCAGGAGGTCTGCTGCTCTCCCTTCCCTCTGCTCTGCACCATTGCTGTCGGCAGACGAGCCCGCGGAAGACACAAGAGTGTCTCTCACTTGTGAGAGTGTTCATGGTAATGAGGAAGGTCCTTGGCTCTTCTGAGTTTTCTAAAGGGGCTGTACTGCCATTTAACTTAGCCAATGGAGTGCAGAAGAAGGGAGGTCAGAGATGGGACTGGCATTGAGGATGGGAAGCTGATGGGGCATCCTTGCGGGCTGCTCTTGGTACACCGTCCAGCAGCTCTGGCAGGTGCTTCAGCAGGTCCTTCAGCTTGTGCTTGAGTGCCTGCTGAGATGGGGAACTCACTGTCTCCTAAAATCTCCTATTCCCTTAGGACTCTTTGTTGGGCAGCTTTTTCTAATACTGAGCTAGAACAACAGCCCCCTCTGGTTGGTTATGGGACAAAATGAAGGGAAAAAAATGCCAAGCTGACATCATTCTTACTTATCCCCCCTGGTCATGCTGTGCTCTCTGGACCTTTATAGAAGGAGTCCAAGGCTGTAACACAGAAGGCCGAGTGCTGTCTGTGAGTCATTCTCCGCAGCAGTGGCTCTCCTTGGAGGTGCCAGACCTCACATCACACAGGGGTGGTCTATCGCAAGAGACGCACAAGGGACAGGGTGTTGTGAGGGGATGTGAGGCCTGGAGCGAGTCAGCTGGTACCAAACTTACTCAAGACAAGACAGCCGGGCATCAGGAGTGTGAATCCCACAGGACTTGGCTTTTCCCTCTATGCTACTGTTTTGCAGAAGAACAGTAAAGGGGCTACTTGGGAGAAATTAGAAGTAGAATTCAATTTTTATGTTTAAGACATGCTTTTACTATTCAGATCACACATGGCTTCGGAGGACTCTGTATGGATGTCATGCTTGCTGTTTAGAAATGGACACCATTGTTGAGCTTTGGCAGTGAAGAGGACGATCCGGATGACTGCGTGAGAGCACATATGCTACTGACCAGCCAACACATGCCTGAAACCTCACTGCCCTGAGGGGACACATCTTTATTCATCCATTTGATGTATTCCTTTGCTCCACACCTATTTATGGAAGACATTGGGTTATTATTTTCCCTCAGAGTTGGGGATAGGGCAGGGAATGTTCTTATCATCGCAAGGCTCAGCATCTACCTGGCGGGGAGCAGCAATGAACAGTGATGCAACCTATAAAGGAAAACAGAGAAGATTGAGGGGAAACAGAGGGTGAAGAAGGGAGAGGACATTTTTAGAGAGGGTAGTCAGCTACAGAACCACTGGAAGAAGAACATTTCAGCATTCCATTTCAGGGGAATGGCAAGTACGAAATTCCTGTGGTCCCAAAGTGCTTAGCTATCAAAGACCAGCAGAAAAGAAAAAAAAAAAAGTTGTTCTGGACACAACTGAGTATGAAGGAAAATGATGGGTAAGAAGGTAGGAGAGACAGTGAAGAGATTTGGAGGCTACTATACAGGTGTTGCTTTTACTTTGTTGGATGGAGGCCATTGGAGAGTCTTGGCAGAAGAGTGATGTGACCCAGATTACATTGTGGGAGAATTAATCTGCACATTATGAGAAAAATTAAGGTTGAGGAGCAAGGAGGAAACAGAAGTCTACTATAATCATTCAAGCAAGAGATGATGGTGGCCCAGACAAGGCCAGGTGGGGCCATCTTTGGCTGCAAGTGTCCACAATGGTCAGTATGTCTACAGAGCACACTGCCACCTGAATGCAATCAGAGTTCTCATAAGGAGGAAGGTGGGAAGGAAGCCAGACAAGACAGCTACAGAGTCTGCTATAGTTCCTGTGTGCCCGGGGTTCAGATTTGGGTCTTCAGTACTATTTACCACCAAAAGGAATCAGGATTCTTGTTCTCAACTCTGGGAGCAGGGAAAGTATTAATGAGTAGGGAAGACTTTTTTTTTTAATGCCAATAAATAAGGTCGCTTTCAAAAAATGACAGTAAGTTTGTTACAGAATGGAAAAAACGGCCAGTTTGAAGTGATCTCATCTATCAGGCTGATCGGGTAGAAGAAAATAATCAATGAAGGTTACCTGAACAAGTTGATTTTGAGGAAGACTATGAGATCTAATAGTATTCAAAAGAAGATGCTTAATATAATGTAAGCAGAAGAAGAATGCATGTATAAAGATATGTTTAATTGTATTGATATTAAAATTGTATTGAGAGTGTGTTGTATTTATTTTTTCTATAAAACATATGTTTATTTTCAAAGTAGAGAGTTCTATTTTTCACCATCTCTGTTAATAAGAAAGAATAAACAGGGAGTACCTCAACCAAGGGTACTGTATCATGTAATAATCAAGTGGAAGAAAAATCAAGAAACTGATTCCTCTTGTGGTCCTACACAGAAATTAATGAAACAGAGAATCCCAGAGAGTATTCTAAGATGATTAATTAGCTGAACATTGCACATACTCCATCTCTCAACTCCTAGTAGAGGGAACCTCGAGCTGACCCTACTAATTATAATGCAGTATCGATAAGGCCGACATAAGTTTCTAGTTCGTATTTACAGAGCAGGCCAATTTATCATAATGACAGGACAATAGTTTAGGTATTGCTAACCATAAGAAATTTCTAGAAATACATCATTTCTGGGGAAGACACCAAGTTTCAAAAAAATAAATCTTTGAATTTAGATTTTGAAAAGCAGTGGCCTTAAAGTCTGGATATAACCCATAGAATTTCATTATTCAGAGGAACTCAGCCAGTAATACAAACCTGACCTAGATCAGAATCTGCGACCTCTTCTCTTCTGAAATGGTATCCTGGTTTTTGTGCACTTACTTTGGGGTCTGCTGAACATGTTAGTACCTGATAGAGTTACTGAAGTCCATGTGGGGGTGAAAGATGAAATCTTTGGAATATTACAAGTAAAGACAAAAACCATGTCAATGTAGGGAATTTGTAATTGTGACACCACTTTTACTATAAATTACTGTGTCTTTGTTAACATTTTTGTCTTAAAATTACTACTAGTCAGGATAGACCAGGTTATGGTGTGATTGCAAATAATCTCAAAATCCCAATGATTTACTCCTTCTTATACTCATATCCATCTTAGTTCAGCGAAGGGCTCTCTGCTCCACCAAGTCACGCAGGAACCCAGGCTAACAGAGACCCCACAGCCTTGTAGTTACATCATCTGGAACATGCAGCCTCTTCCATCACTAAGTATGGTGGTTTTAAAATGTGACCACAAATTCTTTTATAGTTTCCCTTCAAAATGTAAAACTCCTGTAAGCATGGAATGATGTACTGGGTAACTTGCTTTTAGTGAATACCATGTTGCAGTGGTAATGACATGTGGTTTCTGAGCCCAGATCATAAATGGCATTGTAACTTCCTCCTTATTCTGTCTTGTATCACTCATTCTGGAGAAAGCTAGCTGCCATGTTGTGAGGACCTTCAAATTGTTCTATGGGAAGGTCCAAAAGGCTAGAAACTAAGGCCTTCTTCCAATAGTCGGCATGAAATTGGGGCCTCATGCCAACAATCATGTAAGTGAACCATCATATGAGCAGATCCTTTGGCCTAAGTTAAGCCCTCAGGTGACTGTAGCCCTGGCTACATCTTGACTAGCACCTCAGGAGAGGCCCTGAGCCAGAACTACCCAGCTATTTCTGAATTCCTGACCCACTGAAACTTCAAGTTAATAAATGTTTGCTATATTTAGCCACTAAGTGTTAGGGGTAATTTGTTATGTAGTATTAGATAACTAATACACTGATATAGGGCTAAAGGGCATTGAAGTGTCTTCTTCTGGCAAGTTAGTATTTTGGCCCAAAAGAGGCACATTTAACTTCTCTTCTCATCTCATTAGCCAGAATTTGTCCAAAGATTTGTGCCAAACTCCAAGGGCCAGGGAGTCCTCCCTTGCACACAGGTAAAGAGAGGACTCAGATAGAGACAACTACTATAAGTCTCCACTACAAAGCACTGAAGACATTAAAGAGAATCTTATATATATTTGACCTGTACTTTTAATTAAATATTTGGAACATTTGATGAAAGAGGTTTTTTAATAATGTATACATATTGGGGAATTTTTTATTCATATTTTAATCATATTCATAATTATGAGAGATTATTTTAGGAATGTATAGCTAGAGAAAATGTTGATTGTTAATATATATAATATACTGTTGTTAAGATAATGTATTATTGTTAAAATCCTAAGAGTAATAATCATTTTATTAAATCCAAGATCTACAAGTGTAAGTATAATTCTCCTTGCACAAGAATCCCCTTAAAGTTTAGAGTCTGTTGGGGCATCTGGGTGGCTCAGAGGGTTAAGCATCTGCCTTTAGCTCAGGTCATTGTCTCAGGGTCCTGGGATTGAGCCCCGTGTCAGGTTCCTTGCTTGGCAGGGAGCCTGTTTCTCCCTCTCACTCTGCCTGCCTCTCTGCCTGTTTCTGCTCTCTCTTTCTGTCAA